>NC_134704.1:39854254-39931754 GCF_043290135.1 Rhipicephalus microplus | reverse complement strand
ATGCCTTGAGCGTGGAAACTGATGAAATACCTGCCAATCTTGCAGGGAATGGACGACGTTGAAAAGCATTGAAGATTCGGTATATCGGTCTTCGAAGGCGTCGCCGCCATTCCTGCGCGCGTGCTCGTTGTCGTAAACTGATGGTATGGTGTCTGAATCTTTATGAGGTAGAACTGGTGACTTCTTGTCTTGCTCGGTGCTTTCTGAGGTAGCTGTAATCTTAGGCACAGTCTTGATCTCTTGTGCCAAATGCGTTTCTAGCTCTGATCCCTTATGCGAAGAGGCCTCGCATCTTGAATTTGTTTTAAGAGGCTTGCTTTGCATCTTTGTCCTTGTTGGTGTATCCATTGGAGTGTCTGTGATTCTTGCACTTCATTTTGCTGGCATTGCTGATGTTAATGTGGAACATATTGCTGTGGAAGCCCATCATGAACATCGTGCTGGTTTTCTAGACAACTTGATGTGGTGTCCAGTCGGCAGCTGGTAGTCTGTGGGCTGTTGCCACGCAGTTCGGGCAATGAAGATAATGCTTCAGAGTTGGTAGAAAGTTATTCAGAAGCTTTTTCTACCCTGTTCACTACGAGAGGCTCTTGCGCATGGCGGCGTGCGACGTTCGATGCGTCGGAACCTTCGGTGTTGCTTCGACTGTCGAGGGTGTATGCACGCAACAATGATGCATAAACCCGTGCGGAAGCAGGATGGCTCGACAGGGTATTTTCCCGGTGCGCCAGCTCGTCTATCGTGAACACGGCGTCCTTATGAGGCAAACGGTGGGCGTCAGGAGCACTTGCAGAGCCGCGTGATGGAAAACCGGGTGGTGGACCACGTATTCGTGACGTAGAATGAAGTGCATCAGGTGGGTGAGCAACGTCTTGTGTCATGTGCTAGAGCGACGACTTTGAAAATACCGGCTTTCGCGAAGAGAAACCTCGTGGAAAACTACGTTTCTTGAAAAATGAGCGAGGACTGTGACGGCCGAGTGTGGTTGTATGCAGATAGATGGTCGGTAGTCGGTAGTTGAATGCAGACGGTCGTAGTCGTTAAAACGGGCAATCATCTCTGCTCTGATCTTTTGCCATGATTCGTCGTTTTCGAATATGAGTGTCAGGTAAAACTTGAATACCTCACCGAAGATGTAGTCAGTAATGTTGGTGACCACCTCACATTCCGACCAGGATGCAGCGGTAGCGTGGAGCTCAAACAAGTCGAACCATTCCTGCATAGGTCTATCGTCCACTGCTCCAGCGTACTCGGGGTTGGGAAAGCCAGTCGATGGTTGAGTTATGATGCTTGACACTGTGTGCAGCTAAAATATGCTTTGCTAGTCGGTGTATCATCAGAGCGCCTTGTTCAAAACGTCGAGGAGGATGTGCGGTGGATGAAGTTGCAGGCACGTCTTCATCCTGTCGACTTGTGGGACACTAGATGCGGGAGACGTGGCCTGGCTCATCATCATCATAATCATCATCATCATCAGCCTGACGACGTCCACTGCAGGACAAAGGCCTCTCCCATGTTCCACCAGTTAACCCGATCCTGTGCTTGCTGCTGCCAATTTATACCCGCAAACTTCTTAATCTCATCTGCCCACCTAACCTTCTGTCTCCCCCTAACCCGCTTGCCTTCTCTGGGAATACAGTTAGTTACCCTGAACGACCAGTGGTTATCCTGTCTACGCGCTACATGCACAGCCCATGTCCATTTCTTCTTCTTGATTTCAGCTATGATATCCTTAACCCCCGTTTGTTCCTTAATCCACTCTGCTCTCTTTTTGTCTCTTAAGGTTACACCAACCATTTTTCTTTCCATGACTCGTTGCGTCATCCTCAATTTAGGCTGAACCCTCTTTGTATGTCTCTAGGTTTCTGCTCTGTAGCTAAGTACCGGCAATATGCAGCTGTTATATACCTTTCTTTTGAAGGATAGTGGCAATCTACCTGTCATCTACCTGGCCTGGCTCATGAGCCATATTTATTCTAATATATATATATATATATATATATATATATATATATATATATATATATATATATATATATATATATATATATATATATATATATATATGTATGTATGTATATGTATATATATACCAAGAAGTAGAGGAAGGGCAAAACGAAAACTTTTGATTTTTTCAACGTTTCAGCTGGGGTCCGGCCTTATAAAATTTGGGTACTACTCTAATTTAAGAAAAAAATGGTTTTTCTAAATTTAAAGAACTATATGCATTAGATCGAGCATCAAAATTTCCTACGTATTCTGTGATTTTTATATTATATAAACTTGATTATTCTAAATCTGCATGTTTTTTAGAAAATAGCTCAATTCTCTGCCAATCCCCCACAGCGGGTATGCGCTACATTTAATAGGCGAACAAGAACAAAAACCACGTAGTTTGCCCCCCTCCAGGTTTCACGTCAATTGAGCTGAAAAACCCTCGCCTACAAGCTTCTCTGCGCCCTGTTTTTTCGGCTTTCTTAACTGGGCCCGCCCATGAGCTTTCACTACTGCCCAAAACGTGTGCTTTGCAGGGGGATTCGGAAGGAAAGCGGGCGCATGGAGCAAATGGCAGAAATTGAAGCTTTTCTCTAGCTACACGTGTTAAAGACAAGCACCGGACACCAATAATTATGCAGTGTTCTCACTCTTCTCGTACTCATAAACATTAATCTAAGGTAAGTATCGTTACCTCGTTTGCGTAATCACTTAGTTTTCATGGTGCGTGAAGTAGTTTCGTAGTCTGAATGACTTTCTTTATTACGCTCTACCCGATTTCACGCGCTTGTTAACCGTACCAAAGCCGAATTCAAAGGAACGAATGCCTCTGATATGTACATAAAAGCAAATAAAGTGCAAACTTCCAACTTCAAGCCGCTTAAGGGTCCCGACACTAAAAGCTTCTAATCGGTGATTTCGGAACATCAAACCCAACAGCTGTTGTAAACGCTCTCAAGACACTGGCGCACGGTCCTGGAAGCAGTTGTTCAACGGCAGCGCAGGAGCTCGTCTCGTCACAGCGGCCGACGAGATGTGCGTCGGGTGCGAGGAGCGCAAGGCGCCGCTAGAGGCGCTGGCGTCAAAAGCGTGACGCTTCCGCCAACATCCCTTCGCTCCTTTCCGTGCGCTTTCCCTATACCGCTCAATGCTCAAACACTGCAAGCGCACGGCTCCGAAACTCAGTGAGCGCCAAGCTAGCGCACGATGTTGTGAAACCGCGCATAAGGAGGATCCCGCTACGAACGACGTTCCTTCAAGGTTTCAGTCGCCAATTGTTTCTTTCCTAATAGCTTTTTTTTTCTTATACAAGTTCATTCGCTTCAATGGCATGTTTCATCTGTCTCTACGTGCTTCGTATGAATAATAGCGAGCAGCAAAAGTGCGGGTAATATTGTTCTCCCAAGTTTCCTTGAGCTGTTGCGTAATCGAAAAGAATCATTTCTGGAAGGCGGCTACCTTAAAAAAAAAACGAAAAAAACAAAGCAAAGCATAAATGCCATGGATACGAGTTTCAGTGAGTGTGCTAACAAGTTGCTTGTGCTGTGAACGTACTTTTCTGTGACTCGAAAGTTTGGCGCCCGACTGTGACGGAGTTGTCGGTGCTCCCGACACTACGTGAACGTTTTCAACCCCGTTTGGCCCGGAAGGCAAGACGAGGACCACAAGAAAGTGAGTCGGTGCTTCGTCTGTTTATGATATTTATGTTTTCGCTGCTTCACTTTGCAATATACTTCTCGGTACTCATACCATACCGGCATGAAGTAGATGCTGTTGATACTTTCGTTTCGATTTCGAAGAAATAAAGAAAAAAAAAACAAAGACAGTCCAGTATGCTGCTTGTCCATGCATCGTACTATACTGCACGCAAAGTATAGAAAACAAATATTGAAAAATGATACTATTCAGCAAATAATAAATGAAATAGGCCCATGTTTCGTTACGGGTGAAATATACAGTGCTAGTTTGGGCTCCATGGAGTGATTTAGCAGTATCAGCAATGTGGCAGGTAGGAAGGAAAATAAATGCTGTTGAGCAGATCGATCGTTCGACGAAAGTATTATCAATATATTGGAAAGATTATGTCAATTCATTTGACCTGCAATCAAATTAAACCATATTTTTTTTCTTGGATGCTACACTGCTGTTCCGCTACCTTCACAACGTTCAGGCATATATATATATATATATATATATATATGCATTGACCCTTTCCCGTACTATAGGAGGAAAAGCATCAGGCCATTTATTTAACATGTACTTAAGCGAGACACCTTTTCGAAAAAAAATTAAAAATTGTTAAAAAAACTGGCTACAGTGATTACACTCTACTTGCCGTGCTCATTTTTTGAATCGCCGTTACGATGTTGAATTTTGAGTTTTCATTGATCCACTTCATATTGTTGAAGCTTAAGTAAAAAGAACACGACTAAAGGCAGTGTTCTGTGTGAGTAAATGCAAAAATCTATTTACCCGCAAATTCTCTCTAATGCTGAAGTACGACTATCGCTAGTTTATATCACTGGTGAAAGCAGTGGTGTTCAATCATTGGTGCATATAGACGTGCACATGCACGCTCATATGCAACAATGACCTAACGCTTATTTTCCGTGTTCTTTATGCGAAATGTATTGTGTTTCGATCGTGAAAAAATTATCTTGCTCCCCCCCTCCCCTTATGTAATGCCTTTGGCCCTTTAGAGTGAATAACATAAAAAAATGAAAATATAAAAGTGTCGCAGTTTATATGAAATTTTCGCAGAGCAATCACTCTGTCACGAACCAGCTGTACACCTGTTTATCTGCTGCGGGCTTAGGATGCGCGCCTAGACATGTAAAGTTGCTATGGGGTTATTATGAACTTGTATAATTTAGACAGTGTTTTCAGGGGCGGCATGGGGGTATGACAATCCCCTCAAAAATTTTTGCCTGCCCCACTTCAGCCTCTACCATCCTTTCCACATTCAATATTATTGTGAGTTTTATTTTTAATATTATTATCGATATAGCGTGTTGTTTTCTAAAGCAACACACGTGTATGCGCTAATGGCGCAAATGGCTGTTGAAACTATTTTTTAAAATTGCATATGAATTCTTCTTTGAAGTAGTATATAGTTTCACATGTCAGCTTTATTAATAAAGAAAGTATGCACCTAATTAAACCATAGTAATGAGTTAACCACTACACGTTTATGAGACAATGAGTGCCGAAGCAGCATTGAAGCGTCATCTATATATCCCATCTGACCGCAAACAGTTCACCTGAGTACCCTATAATGTGGTTCAATGAATCACTCATTCGTGTAATTCAACCATTTTATATTTCGCAGTCACTTAATAAGAAATAATTTGTTGAGCTTGAGGCTAAGGTAATCTTTTTCTTTAAACTGAGAGAAAGGTATCTACAACTGAATATGTGTCCGCGTGCTTATTCATTTGTTTTCCAGTACTGTAAAAAAAAGCTACTAAAATAACTTAGACACTGGCATAAAATAGAAGAAAAACCACGTAATATGATGCCTTTTTTTTCTTACCGCACGCTGAAAAACAAAACACAAAACAACGTGCAATTACATTACGCAAGAGCCGAAACTCGAGACCAGTCAAGAGCGCAACAGTGGGCTTGGTTTCAACATTTAGTGCAAGTAATTGTTCACGAAGCATGATACACTGCAATCAAACAGGTCACCCCGGTCTTAGCGATAAAGCTGTTCTTGTTTGGTTTCTTCGTTCTCGACACGGCGGTTTTTCTGAACTGTTTACGCAAGTTGTTAATGTTTTTTTTATGTATATTGCAAGTATGTTTTTTTCTGAACGAAAATGCATTTAGTTTTTTTTTTTTTTTTGCTGATGGAGATGCGATTAAGCCTTTGTTCATGTCTCGGTGTCCGTGTGTGAGTTCATGAATCAGAGCAGTCGAAAAACTTATTTCGGTTGCAAAGGCGCACTCCTATCGGTAGTTATTCTGCAGTGTGGTACAAAAACTGCTAGGGCTGTCACGTCTCGGAACTCCAATATGACTACGAGGAACTCTTGCTGGAGGGTGTCCTATAACGCGTACCTAAATCGTCAGGTGTTCATCACCTGATGCATGACCATCAGGTGTTCTATAGCGCGTACCTAAACTAAGCACACCCACCTAGGGCATATCGCCTCCACCGGAACGGTGGCCACCGCAGCCGGCATTCGATTCGCGACCTTATGGGGTGAGCATTGGAGCATCGTAAAGGCTGTTTCACATGCCGCGATTGCAGCGAAAAAAAAAATCGTTACGTTCGCTCTAACCGCTCTGTTCGCAACCGTCGCTAATTGCGGTTTCGTTTCACATGGACCGCAAACGGTCAGCGATTTTCGCTCTGCGACTGGAGCGGCAAGCTCTTGCTACCACTCTTAGTGACAGACACGAATGTAATATAATAATATGTGCATTATGATATCATGAAGTTTCCGTGAACGGTAACGAAGCGCCCACTTGTTTTGTCATTCAAGAGAACTCTTTCCAGTCCAAATTCATTTTAAAATGCACAGCATCGGCCATTACCAAAACAAACAAGTCGACTCTATTTCGACGGATTGGCCGGACCAGCCCTATTTCGACGGGTCTCGACCAAAACTCGCTCCCGCCGCAGTGATCAGAGCGAAATTTTCTAACATGTCCAACACGGACCGCTGCGGCGGGAGCGAACTGCTCTTCTTTTTTTTTTCGCTGAGAGCGAATTCGCAGCCCGAAATTCACTACTTTTTGTGTCATGTGAAACGGCCTTAACCGTAGGCCGCCTAGGTGGAAAAATAAAGAGAATCCTGATGGTGCACTTACGTTTTCCGCTTTGCCATACGGGTCACTTCAACCTAATTGCGCACTTGACACGTTAGTCTAGTGGTTAAAGTGCTCGAATGCTGACCACCAGGTCACGGGAATGAATCCCGGCCGTGGTGGCCGCATAGTCGATGGAGGTGAAAATACTCGAAGCCTGTGTACTTAACGATAAGTGCACGTTAAAGAACCCTACCTGATAGAAACTTCCGGAGCTTTTCACTTCGACTTCTCTCATAACTATATTGTGGGTTTGGGATGTTAAACACCACTAATAATAATAAGTAAACCTCCTCATGAATACGTGCTACAAGTTTTGAAGAGTTGCAGCCGGAAGTTTTCTAGGCCTCTGCTGACAAAACGCTGTCTGCGTTGTTCTTCATGGCACGTATGACCCCTTTCCTCTAACGCTTTTGATGGATTGTTAATCTAAACTTCGAAACTTGTCTATACAACGCCAACACGAAAGTACAGCAGCGAACAATATTAGCGAATATGTTAATAGAATATTCAAGCATCCGTGACTTCGTCAGTTGTGTCGCTTGCTCACCTTTATCTCAAAATTATTTTATGGTCGTTGAGTCAAACAAACTCGTTAAGTGAAACAATCCCACTTTCTCAGAGATGTGATAACAACCTGAACCAGACGCTACATTTCCTGCTTCTATAGCTATTCTCCCTTTCAACGCTAACTCATTCATGTTAAACGCAGCGTGACTAACTTCACGGTAACGTTTGCCGGTGACGCCTCGGTGCTACAGAGCCGCAGCCCATGGGCTAACAGCCGGCACCTAACGTGTTAAGCACTGAAGCGAAGTGCGTAACACGCTTTCTCCTCCAAGCTGACGCGACCCGGTGTGGGAGGGCTCCCAGCGAGTTCAGCGCACGAAGCCATACACACGCTTACACAAGCCACGTGTTTTCCCAGCCTAATGCCGTGCGGCAAGTAAACGACAGCCTTATACTAGGCGCGAAGCCCCGACTATACGAATGAATGTTCACCCTAGAGACAGCCGCAGTGCTGTTCTGCTGGAAGAGAAGGGTGAATCTAATATATATATATATATATATATATATATATATATATATATATATATATATATATATATATATATATATATATATATATATATATATATATATATATATATATATATATATATATATATATATAAGGGAAAGAAGTGTATACCTAAGAGCTCGTTTTTCCGTGTTTTGACACAATATTAATGAGATCTAACAGACAGTAATGCCAAGGAATGTACAGGGGAAGTTATTAGAACCAATGGAATGTAAATAAGAAGAAAGAAAAGTCAGTGAAAAAATAACCAGCCTCACGGCTGGTTATTTCTCCATCCACATTTCTTTCTTCTTATTTACATTCCATTGGTTCTGATAACTTCCCCTGTACATTCCTTGGCATTACTGTCTGTTAGATCTCATATATATATATATATATATATATATATATATATATATATATATATATATATATATATATATATATATATATAATGTAGAGTATTACACATATTAAAACGCAGAAAATACCTGCGGTAGATGTCAAAACTAATAACTGATCTGGGAAACAAAAAAAAAATGTTACATTCCTCCAACACGCCGTACGCATTTCACAGCAGAGCTCTTCCTAAACTGCTGATCCACGTGTTTTGAATGAGTATCGGGTATCGGGTTGAAAAATATGAACCGAAAATCAGCTTTGGGAGGTGCGCTTCTCCATTTCGTTCGCATGCGACCGCACACTGTAGTCGACACCATCTGAATGGAACCTTCTTGGAACAATTACTACTGGGGCGGAATAGACGAGCCGCCTGCCATTCTCAGGACGTGTGACAGGCTGACGTTGCCAATTGGCTTGGTATGAGTTTGAGCTTTCACTGCTTAAGCATTATAAGGGTCGCTGTGAGCGAGATGCACTGTCTGCGTTATGAACGGCGCGCTGTCGTTTGCAGGGGAACTGTACTACGCGAATTGTATAGATGTCGATAGTATTAATATAGTATCTACTATTCTGTCTACTACGATACTAACTATATAGATATTATATATAGGACAGGGTACAAAGCTCTCTGTCTCGTGTCCTCTTGTGTTCGCAATTTCTCTTCGCATCTTAAAATCAATTATGACTTTAATAACTGTGCGAACACGGGAGACGTTTTTCCTCACGTGAGTACCGAACCTCAACAATATTCCTCTCTCTCTCTTTCTTATCTCAGAGTTAGCAAAGTTGAGCCGTGACTGCACCATGAGCGCAAAGGGAAGCATCACTCAGTTAATTCACCCGCGAACTGCACGCGCCTTTGTAGCTTCAGCGAAAAAGAAAATCGAGCACCGTGACTAAAAATTTATGCGTGACGCTCGGTGTTATCATAAGGTATGGTCTCGAAAAAGTTGCACACGGCCCTATGTGACGTCACACTATTGTGTAAATAAGAACAAATCATTCTGGTCAATGAAGACACAGCTGTTGCAACTCTGTCCCGGAACCAAATTCAGCGTTCACCGGGGAAAGCGGTACCTGTTTCGTTTTCTTCTGCTTTAGTTAGCTGACATGAGGCGGTGAAGTTGAGGTTTATATTACCTCGGCTGTTTTATTTCTGTAAGTTTTTCGGTAAGAAAAAAAAGAGTGGTTACAAAAATAAAAAGAAAACAGTTGGAAGCCATCACACTTTCACACATTCTTCGCTTAGCGATCCCTTGTCGAATGTCAAACGGCGGAGGACTACGGGGCTCGAAGCACCGGAGGCTGGCTGCCAAGATGCTTAAAAGTACGCGACGAATACAATGTAGAAAAGCAGACCGCGTAGGCGGTGTACTCGTGTTTTAGGCCTTGCAATAAAAGCGAACTCATTGTGTTGCTTCCTTCCTCGGCTCAATCGATGAGCGACGGCAAACAGTGGGCGAAACAATGGGCGAAAAACTCTAGCAAGCGTGACGGTGGCGTGGGTGCTGTTTCCGGCATCCCGCTGTAGCATACTGGTGACAATGCATGCAGTATAGGAAACACATTTGCGTATTTCCGAGGGATCGTGCGTAAGGTATGAAGCTGCACTTACTTACCTGCAAGCGGGTCAGATATTGAAAAGTCACAGAGCGTGGGTGGCTATGGCAGCATAGTCTGAGTAAGCAGAGAAACAGCGCGAGATGCGGGAGCGTTGCATCACTACGCATTCAGGTATACAAGCCGAACTCAAGCGTGTTCCACACCATCAAGAGATTAACGCTTTAGTGTGACGTTGTAGCGGAGTCAGGAATTTTTCTTTTCGGGAAGGGCGTAAGAATTTGACGATACTTTATGTATGTTCGCGCGTGCTTTTGTGTGTGTGTGTGCATGTACACATGAATTTTTTTTAGCCACCCCCTTCTAACCCACCCTCCGCACCCCCTAGCTGCATATATGTAAACCTATAGGCAGGGCTACCGCCATCTACCACTTGGCGCGGCAGTTTGAGGATCATTGCAAATTTCGTTGTTTTTTTTTTCGCAGGGCTCCCTATGAGCACGATTTTATTGAGTACCAATAGGGACCCATCGTTTCTATGTAGTTCGTCATCCAGTAGCTGAGTCAGAGTGTACGCCAGCGGTGCGCCACTTTCGTCAGCTTGATTATGTATACGCTGCTCGAAACAGGCAGGAGGAAGTAAGGCGCGCCCTACCTACGTATACTGTAGAGTGGTACAAACTGACGGTTCCTCACCGTGCGCGAAAATGGGGCTTTGTCTCGCGATTGGTACGTTGACTATGCATCTATTCAAGGGCTGTGTACAGGAGCTGATCAGAATCTGCCCCTGCAATCAGTGATCCGTGATTGATGCTTCGCTTTATTCAACGCTTCTAATTACCACGAACCGTACATCGTGTTAGGGTGGGCATATTTCAATTCAGAAGAATTATTCATCTGGAACAACATTTTTGGCCCGGAAGGTTATTTCTAAACTTGACAGCATTTACGCGCAGTTTGATAATTTTGATTATTAAATTTCTTCAATTATCAAAAGCCCTATTATGCAGAAAGTTTGTAATAATAGTAATGCAATACCTGGTTGTGTACATGCCAAAACCAAGATGTGTTCATGAGTGACGCCACAGTCATGGGCTCTGTAAATTTTAAACATATCACGTTCTTTAACCTGCACCGAGGTCTCACAGTGCACGAGCCTCCACCGCTTCTCCTCTGCCGAAATGCGACTGCCACGGCGAGGTCGAGCCCACGACCTTCAGGTATACAGCCGAGAATC
The DNA here is from genome assembly GCF_043290135.1 of Rhipicephalus microplus. Lineage (NCBI taxonomy): Eukaryota > Metazoa > Arthropoda > Arachnida > Ixodida > Ixodidae > Rhipicephalus > Rhipicephalus microplus. The sequence continues at coordinate 39,920,688 of NC_134704.1, read as the reverse complement.
TAAGCCACTGCTCCACTACGGCAGAGAAAGCTTGTAACTAATACTTTTATTTTTGCTAAGTTAAAAAAAAACGCAGTCTATAAGGCATCGTTGATATTTTCATTGATTGGCGTATACTAAGCAGCTCTGAAAGAATAGCATCGCAACTTTGTTTTTACATCGGTAGTAAATTTACGACCACAGCAAATAAGTGCGGTTGTTATGTAACAGACGTATATCAGAACGCGCACCTGTTAGCCACTGTAAAAAGTGTGTTCTTCTATATAAACAAATTTTTCTTTGTTTTTTCCTCTTTGTTTGGGGGGGGGGGTATTAAAATATTTACACTTTCAGGTGTCAGTTTAGTAAACATCAAATATTGGCCAAAAGTTTTCTGTTGGGGCTAAAGAAGTATCTCTGTCTCACTGCTCTATATATATGAAAGCTAAATTTTTATTAGCGTACAATAAATGACAGCCTCAATTGAAACGTCAACACAAAAAGATAGTATGAAAAGACATTAGGGCACCCGAGCGAGAAGTGCATACTTTCGTGCAATATTTATTCTTCGATAAAGTAATACATTACAATAAATGTTTAAATAAAATGTACCTAAGTTAAATATATATAGGGCGTAATTTTGTCAGTAAAAAATGAAAACACCGCCGTTGTATCTTCTTAGAAAAACGCACTAAATCGCGTTTACTGTCTGTTCGCCGGAAAAAAAAAAGTGCCGCGGGCCCAGCAATTTCGTTAAAAGCTTTTTTTTCCCTCTGGAACTTGAGATTTAGGGCGGAAAAACAAATTGACCTTGGTAAACGTGTGGATAAGTGAAAAGAGAGAGAGAGAGAGAGGGAGAAAGAGAGTGATATGAAAAAAAAAAGCTTCTTTCTTTCCCCTAACTTCACTGTAGTGCGTCTTCGAGTATTTTATCGGATTCAGGTACAGCAGAATGTTTACATAGAGATGTACGAGAGTTTAAGCGCAAAACTTCGTTTTTATAAAGTCCCAGCTTCGTGATAGAGTGCTTCTTGGAAATGATAGATGTATCTACGCATGCTGAATTTTTCATTCGAGCAATGGTCTGAGCCTGAGCTTCATGACGTCACTGCAAGACGTTATCGGCGTGCTTGCTACATTTATGATCCGAGTAATCTGGCTTCGCTTAAGTTTGCTCCTCTATAAAGTCGTAAAAGTGACATGCGGAAATAACAACATATATACTGCGTGTGTAACTCTTCCAGTGAGAAGGTCTAGTCCTTATCTTTTGCGCTTTTATCTGCACAGCGTTAAAAATAGCGTTTTTCTCCGTTCACAGAAGCTGCCATGTACAAACTTTGAGGAGATTAAAAATATATTTGTACAAAAAAGGCATCACTTACGCAACAGACTTTATCAACCGAAGGTAAGAAGCGCCTCTACGTGTTTCGTGTAGTTCCAAATCATCCAGTATTACGCTCCCATCTGCACTTTGCAGGAAGAACAGCGCTAAATAGGGAGTTTGGTGAATTAGCCCCAACTGGCGACGAACTATAGTCCACTCTCTAGCCAAGTAAATCACCAACTAGCCAAATGAATTACCACCAACTAGCCCAACTTTTTTTTAGCCCATCTGCGCTAAAGAGAGTGTTGGGTATAACAAACAAATCAGCTATTTTGTCCTTGGTGTCAAGCTAAAAGCAAATGTGCCTGCTAGTTTTTACACAGGCATAATCGCATAATCATTTATACATCACCCATGCGTTAGTTTATTCTTGTTTTTCTCAGCTGTCCACAAAAACGCCAAATCATTGGTTGGTAACGTTAATTACGTTGTTGTTCATGTTTGATAGATGTAACAGTGATTATTTATACGTGATGGTGTAAGTTACATAGGTGTACAGATTAGCGCTGAATGAGACACTTGAAGGCGACAATTAACGAGGTACAAAAAGGATTTCTTAATGATAAATACTTGTCGCTAACAAGTTTTCCAGGCTTCCGTCTACCACTGAAAAATCCGGGATCCTAATTCATAAAACCTTTTTTTTTCGCGAAAATATTTTCCCCATTATTCAACCGACTTCCCGATTAGGTCGCACAACGTCATCAGCGCAAGTACGCTCCTACAAAATTCTGCGCCACTTTTGTCAATGCGGACGCTACTTACTGTAGCACAACTCTGACAGTTCGTAGCTATTGAATTATTCTAGCCATGATCATATCATGCTAACGTTTGGTGTCATCCACCACGACACTTACACGTAACACCAAGGTGGTGCTGTCGCTAAGTGACAAGGGTACAACAGCTGGCTGATTGTAGTCGCACATCGCAAGGAATACGATAAGCGCACTCGTTGTTATGAGCGGTTGCAGCAGCGGACACACGTCGGAAAGAAAACACACACACACACACACACACACACACACACACACACACACACACACACACACACACACACACACACACACACACAAATTACAGCTGACACAACGCAAAGTGCCAGAAAATACGTGCAGTGAGACAGCTTCGCATGTCTGCTCTTCGTGAAAGGCTCAGACACGCAAACAATGCGCTGGGCCTTGTCGAGCTCGTTCGGCCCTCTTACTGGGAAGTCCACTACGACGATGATTATTTCTAACTCAATTCGCCTCACAGCCTTTTCCTACCAAAATCTATGACTATAGGCACCTTGCGTTAAAGTTTTCTAGAGTCGACAGGAGTGCCAGAACACATATTCTAGCCGACGGTTTCAAGGAAAGTTCAATGGACGCAATAAAATTAAATTGAAACACGTACCTCCAGAATTGCTTCACGAAGCTTGGAATTTAATGGCTGAAGTTTTCCTGGCAGTCGTTATCTGTAAATACACTAGATTTTGCACAGTTGGTTCGCTTTGCATAACAGGTCAAACGATGGATCAATATTTGATGTAATAGTGATTTCATGGATACACGAGGCGCATTTGTTCCGTTGCCGTTGCCGTGAGTTTCCTTAAAACGTCTGAATCACTGACTTCGCCGTCCACATTGCTTCGACCTTCAAAATCCCTGCTTCGCCCTTGTGGTGAAACTTTGACGGCTTAAAAATAGAGAAAGAGAGATACAAAGGAAGGGGGAAATAGAACGAGGGACGAAGGTCTCACCTTTATGGGCATCTGGCTTGCGAAAGCCAGATGCGTGACGTAATTCTCCCTCCTAGTTCATGACATTCCTTCCCATAGAGCGGGCTCCATAAGTTCTTCAAACAACAAATCATGCCACCGTACAGAGCAGCGTACCCTTGGCAAAACCGTGTATTGGCTGCGAATGAAAACGAATGGCACGGGAACGCAATAACCTGAGACGGAAGCATTTGATGGCTGCTCACTGCCGGAAACCATCCCACGGGAAATTTGCGCTAAGAAGGCACGTTAAGGTAGCTGTGTTTTATTTACTGCGATATTTCACGTCTCCCAAACGCTGCTCCTATAACCTGCTCTCCTGTAACCTGCTCTTTATTTCGCTCACTACTATGACGGGTTAGGATATAGTTGTGTTATGCACTTAAACGATGACTGTCTATGATTGCCGAATAAAGAGGGTTTAAATTACATAACCAAGTTTAGTAGGCGGGAAGAACATCAGAACATAATAATAGAGCAAGCCCAGTGGTCCGCCGTATTGCTGTCCTTAATATCCTCAAGGGCCCTTTCATCATAGATCCCTGCATAACTGACTACAGAAGAGTGTACACTCGGGCAGATGGGTTCGTGTTGACGAGCAGCGCCATGATCTACGTCCCTTTCTTTCACCCCGTCTTCGAGTGCTGTTTTCTGCACTCGGCAATGATTTCCTCTACAAGTGCGCCAAACAACTTAGAACCTAGAAGATTGTGAAAGGGCCCTGCAACATTATAAATATCAAGCATTTCTTCGCATACTGCAGGCACTTTTAGCGTCCCTATCTATCTATCTATCTATCTATCTATCTATCTATCTATCTATCTATCTATCTATCTATCTATCTATCTATCTATCTATCTATCTATCTATCTATCTATCTATCTATCTATCTATCTATCTATCTATCTATCTATCTATCTATCTATCTATCTATCTATCTATCTATCTATCTATCTATCTGTCTGTCTGTCTGTCTGTCTGTCTGTCTGTCTGTCTGTCTGTCTGTCTGTCTGTCTGTCTGTCTGTCTGTCTGTCTGTCTGTCTGTCTGTCTGTCTGCCTGCCTGTCTGTCTGCCTGCCTGCCTGTCTGCCTGCCTGTCTGTCTGTCTGTCTGTCTGTCTGTCTGTCTGTCTGTCTGTCTGTCTGTCTGTCTGTCTGTCTGTCTGTCTGTCTGTCTGTCTGTCTGTCTGTCTGTCTGTCTGTCTGTCTGTCTATCTATCTATCTATCTATCTATCTATCTATCTATCTATCTATCTATCTATCTATCTATCTATCTATCTATCTATCTATCTATCTATCTATCTATCTATCTATCTATCTATCTATCTATCTATCCGCCAACGTCTGAGGGGTATAGACAAAAATTAGTATGAAAAGGTGTACAGGAGGGTTTGACGATACTTGCTCTCAAGTCATGACAGGAATAATGTGAAAACACCCTCGTGTACGACCGTGAAATCTTTTCCTCCTGATATGTCTGGTACATACCCGTATGTCACGGGCTAAGCTATGCGGGTATGTGCCAGGGTGTTGGAGATCTTATGTCTATACCGATGAAGGAAAGAACAGACATTGGTAATTTCAGTGTGAGGGCGTCAGGAAAAACTGAGATCAGCAATGTCCACCCGACGAATGCAAAAAATATACGCTATAGTCCCAACAGCAATCAAAACCAAGCATTGTGCGTGTCAATCAAGTATTCTACTACATTTTTACGCCAGGTCATATTTCGCAAAAAAAAAAAGAACTCGTGCAGGCCTATGTTGGTGGAACATCAATTGCGGTTGCAGTGCTGCCCTATAGTTTTATAAACATTATATTTTTACCCAAATTATGTAGGTGTCACGTTCGCTTAAGCATCAATTGTATTCGAGCACTGAAGTTTGCATATCTCCAGGACTACATTTCAGCAGCAGCGCTACAATTCAGCATACCGCTTCTGGTAGTGGTAATACCCATGTTACATGTTTCTAGTAAAATATCAAGATGTACAGTCGGCCAAAACTTTGGCTATTGTGCGCAGTGGCCGCTTTTTTGTCTTTCAGCGCCATATTGTGGAACGAAGTTGCGAAAAATTCTTTCGTCGACATGTGCTTCGTGGGCATACACTTGTTCTTTATTCATCTGAAAAATTTCCTAACAAATCGCTCACAGTTCGTGCAGTATGAAGGTCATATATCAAACATAGTCCCCGTAACTTCTGGGGTCCCTCAAGGTTCCGTCTTGGGACCACTATTATTTTTAATTTTCATAAATGACCTCACGTCAAAGATTAACTGTAATATAAAACTGTTTGCAGATGACTGCATTATTTATAAGGAGGTAACCAGCTACACAGACCACATTAATATCAATGAATGTCTAACCAAGCTAGCAGATTGGTGCGCTAAGTGGCAAATGTCCATCAATGTGAAAAAATCCGCAGCTATGACAGTAACACGTAAGCAGAATCCATCGCAATTCATCTACACCATTCATGGTTCACCACTGACTAATGTTGTGCAGCATAAGTACTTACGCATTACATTAACGTCTGTCCTGAGATGGGATACACACATAGCTAACGTCACTGCGGCCGCACTGCGTAAACTTTTCTACCTAAAAAGACGACTTAGAATTGCACCAGTGCCCGCAAAACTCTTGGCTTATACCATGTTCGTAAGACCAGTATTAGAATATGCCAACGTAGTTTGGTTTCCTTATACGCTAAGTCGTATTAGTAAATTAGAGGCAGTACAACGCAAAGCCATACGGTTTGTACACAACAAGTTCAAACGTACAGATTCTCCCACTAACCTTCTGGCTTCTTCTGGCATTGAAAAACTAGCGACTAGGGCAAAAGAGGCACGCCTGAGGTTCTTGTACCAGTTGTTACATGGCCGCTACAAGGTAGATGTGTCTAAGTACGTAACATTTTGACAGTCATGCCCTGCTCGTCATAAGCACAAATACAGTCTGCAAGAATATTCCTCAAACAGTGACGTCTTTGGAAAATCGTTTTTCCCACTAACAATACGCGAATGGAATAAACTGAATGCAAATGCTACTAATGCCGACACACTATCCATATTCACCGCAGTGTTAGCAACCATACGTAATCTGCAGTAGTGCTTCAATGCTTCACATACCTTTGCTATTTTCCTCTTTTCTTTTTCTTTTTTGCACGGCGCACTGTAGCAGGCCAGAAGGTACTGGGTGAGGCTTATGTATGTCAGTTGGAATGTTATTGTTTGTTCTTCATGAATGTATACTACCTGCAATGTGCCCTCTGTAATGACTCCAACATTGGAGTCGACAGTATTGCAAATAAATAAATAAATAAACAAATAAATGAATAAATAAATAAATAAATAAATCTGAATGTTACTTGAGTCGTATGGCAAAAATTCACAGAAAAAACTGCCACTCACGCAAAACAGCTAAGGATTTGTCTGACTGTACTAGATATTGATGCGAGGTTCTGTGAGCGACAAGTGGAGTTCAGTGGAAAATTCCAACGCATATACTATGACATAATTTGCGACGTGACAAAGTTCTCTTGCAGCGTCGACTATTGACAGAGATATGAGCAATGTGGGCACTCCGTCGTGGGCAGATCGGGCAGCGTTGTCGTGAGGTAGTTACCACTTATCCCACAGTAATCCAGCAGCGATTGAAAGGGCATGTCGTCCACTTTATCAGTGCCGCCATTACTAATGTTATTGATCTGATACACCATCTGATAGTAGTTTTTACCTCGTAGACTTCACATAGTTTAGGAGCCACCTTGATGTAGCAGAATATGGCCAACTTACCAAAGAAATCTTGCATAACAAATTTCATTCGGGCAAAAAGGGTGGCCAGCTCGAAGCCCATAGGTTTTGTGACATGGGACATATTGAACTTCACGGTGATTGATCGAGATCGACCCACCGAGGTAGCTGTGCTTCTCGAGACCAAACCGTTCGCGTAAATATAAATTCGGTTAGAATAAGAATATTTGAAAGTTCTACACGCTACTTATTCTACACTGTGCAGTATGACAAAAGCTGCTTCAACATAACGGTTTAGTTTGGATATTCGCGAAGCACGAAATGACGTCGCTGATCAAAACATCTTAGAAGGCCCACATCCATTACAAATTTTCAATAAAAGCATGGCGTGTACCCTTAAAGCTTTTACATAATTAACCAAAGAATTCTGAGCTCAATGTATAAACAAACGTTGTCAAATTTGAACTCTCCGAAAGCGTTCAGTATGAATTTCAGCGTGACACAAGCCTGGTGTTTTCAGTTCAAATCTCAATGTACAATAAAACATTTCTATATTCAAACACATAGAGAGCGCTCTGCATGACTCAGTGACTTGAAAGGGTAATTTGTACGAGAACCCTGCAGTAAGAGGACAAATTTCTGAAAACGTGTTTCATTCTCAGTGAAGAGTTTCGAGATGTTCCTCAATTAAGAAACATTGTTTCGGTTATTGTCAGTATGCAATGCAATAGTGAAATGTTTAATGAAGTGTCTTGGATGCTCATCGTGGTTGCATAGGATAAGGTTAGCGTTACTGAACCCGTGTATATTGTCGGGATTTTTGGCAACATGCTCAGTGTACTTGTATTTAGGTTCAGTTGAGGAAAATAAAGATGGTCAGGAGGAATCGAGATCCCCAGGAGACGCAGCTCATTTACATATCGCTCTTTTGGTGCCAAGATCTATTGACTTCATTTGCATTGCAAAGGCGGCGTCTGTGTCACACCGGGGGCGTCAGCAGCAAAATCGTCCAAATAACACAGCATGGTCTCCTTAATCTTAAGAGGCGTGTACTGCTATTGAGCGAGAAAACTCTCGTTGTCATTGTAATTGTTTTTTTTTATTTTCTCCGAATAAACAAACTGGTAACAGTAACGTATGCCACCATAATAAGGATGTTTTTTGCCTTGAAGTACGCGACTCCATGAAAAATTTGGAAGAAGCCTTACCTTCGCTTTCAAGAGTAGTACGTGATGGCATTTTTTAAGCATTTTTTAGCATTCTTTAACGTTTGCATTTTCTTCTTATTTGTGGGCTGAACTTCGTTTCCGCAGTAGACACTTCAGCTGCGTCGCAATGATTTTAACTCTTTGCCCTGTTTGAAGGGACACTGAAGGGAAAAACCAACTTTTCCGCGTTCGTGAATTACCCCCTCACAATACGAAAAAAAAAAAAAACACCCCTCTTAGAGCTAGAACACGCTTGGTTAGAGGGAAAAGAACGCGCAAAAAGAAAGTGTGGGTGGCCCCGACACCTTGAACTTCCAGGACCAATCATCGTGACGTCATGTATTTTTGATTGCATCTGCTAGGGCACGCGTCGCTCCTTATCGATAAAAATGAAGTACAGTCGCGGCCACGTCTGTGTAGAGCACGCGAGAAGCCGGTTGTCGCTCTGCGGCGCGAAACCTTGAAGGCAGTATCGGGCTGTGACATGCTCAGCCTGACAACTAGGCCACGCATTTTCCGGTTGCACCACTTCAGAGCCAGAAACTCCCGTTAGGTTTCAATCCGCAAAGCATAAACCGGCTTCTCGCTCGCTCTACGAAAACGTGGCCGCGGCTGTACGTCGTTCTCCAAAGATACCGGAGAATCAGCGTACCAAGCTTCAAATTTTCGTTCAGCCGATGTCGCCGAAGTACGAACAACACACTTTTGAATCTGTGACGTCATGCGCGGTGATTTCGGAGCGAAAGTCGAAAACCAAACTTTAACACCGAATTTCTCCTTCGTTAAAGAACATGGATGGATGAACTTTGTTTGGTCCTTCGGAACGTGCTTTAGCACGTTGCGGGCCGCTCCCACGTCGGAACGAAAAAAAAACAAGTCTCTCATCTGCATCGCAGGCCCGGTGGACTGCCGACAGCTTAAGTCCGGAGATTGCAACAGCACTCTCCCATTTGGACGGCGTGATGACTTTCCCACAACGTAACACGGGGCACCGCCAGAGCATATGTTCCAAGGTAGCTATATCGTGGCAGTAGGAACATGTATAGTTGGCTGTATGTCGTGGTGAAATTAACGTCCTTATAGCTTGCAGACTATGCTTTATCGACCCAAATCGTTTCGTTGTTTCCCTTTAGTGTCGCTTTAAAGAGACATTGAAGAGAAAAGCGACGGCCATCAAGTGTGGTCACTGCGGTGACGATGCATGGCCACCACGTACCCACGCGAGCGTTCGTGTTTACAGCGAAAATTAGTTGCTCGTTAAAAAAAAAAGGCCGGAGTGGAGGGCGGAACAAAAAGAAAAGGAAAAGCGAATATGCTCAAGGTCGTGACGTCCGCTGACGAACGGCTGTACTTTTTTACCCCCTTGTCGATTCCCCTTCTCCCTTCCCTGAGTAGCTTCCGGCACGCTGCTGGTTCGAAAGGAGGGAAAAAGTACTTGAATCACGCAAACTAATCTCTGTAACCCGTTCGTACTTGACGGATTCAAAAAAAAGAGAAAAAATACGGCAGTTTATTCGTGAAGCTATGAACATCTTTAGGAAAGCAGGTTGATGACTACTTTGAAAATATTTGCAGGACCACCTTAAGGCAATAAATGCTAGATATATGTAGCGGAATATTACTCAGCATGGACGTAAAGGGAGGCACAGGAAAATAATTAAAGTTTTTTTAACCAGCCCAAGGCTATCAAATTCTTGCTACATATCAAGCTTGTATCAAATAGTCTAAAGCAGTCCTTTATTAAGCCAAAAAGTGCGCATTCAGCCTGTGGATAAGGTAACAATATTTAAAAATGTTTTTACCGTGTGTCCATGCTGGCAGGCCAAGTTTCTTGAATACTGGACTCTCAGGATATCAGTAATGAATGTTTATTTTGAGATTAACCGGACCTCATTCTCTCAAAACGTTTCATTTTTGAATATTGAAGTTCACTAATAGAGGTGATCAAGAGGAGGTGGTAGCCTGGCATCATCTGGTGGATATACAACCTCCATCAGTGGCGGATCTGCAGCAGAGACGGTAAAAATGATTGCCCCCCCCCCCTCCCACTCTCCAAGATGGTGTCAGCCCCCCCACTCCGCGCTCTCTTCAGCACTTGTGATCCACCTATTATGACAAATGAGAATAAGTGAGTGGGACCAGTGTGAGCCCACATTAACAGTATTTATGCGATGACGGGTTTTTCGTGCTACTAAATATGAAAAGTCAGGACCCCACCCCCTCCGCTGCTACTTCCAGCGACCGCCACCCCTACTAAAATGAGTCATTGAATTTACCCCTGACCTTCACACACAATTTTCGACCCACTCACTATACCCTAAGTTTACTTTAGTAGCAAGAGTGAGGGCACACCACATGAATTCCACTTGACGGGTTGCTTTTTCAAGACTGATTGCACCCGACAACTTGGCGTGCCTCCGCAAAGAAAGCACTGCAGCCTAACGAGTAGGTGTTTACGTTAAGGCGCCAGAGTTTTCGAGATTGGCGACATTGCAGCCCTGCGCGGACCGGTGGTGACCCAGCGTTCAGTGTGCTAGGAATTGTTTATAATCAGAATAAGGCCTTGGTGACCCTCCTAAGCGTGCAGCTCTCCTCACCGGCTCGCTCCACGCAAGAACACTCGAATCGCCATTTCAAAGTTTCCGTCAGCTGTGCACGCGATTTGCCAAGTTAGGAAAGAGGCGCTGAGTGTGTGTTAACTGGAGCTCAATGACCAGTGGCGCAATACCCAGTGGTTGTTCATCGAGTGCTCGCACGCAGATCTCTAAGCCTTGCATACACAAAGGTCTAATTACGATCTGTAGGCTCACTCGTGACCTTGGTCCTACGTTAGCGAGCTCGGCGACTCGGACTTGCAATGCGATGCGTGATTGCATACCAATCTAGCAATGGCGGGGGGCGGAAGGGAGGAGTTGAAACTCCCGCGCCTCTCCACCCTCCGAATATTTGGTTGCGCATGTACACATATACAAGAACACGTACAAACACAAGTACGAAAAAACTCATGAAGGACGATTGAATTCCTCAATACCCCCAACCTTCTATTCGTTTTTGTCCACGAAAAAAAAAAAGGGATTCTGCTACCCTGCAATCTAGAAACGTAAAAACCTCTGTGTCTTCTGGAAGGCCATTGTAGCAAATTTTGGCTTTTTGTGTTTTTTTTTCGCAAATGGCCTATTACATTCAGATGGTGTGAATAATGGTTATATATATATATATATATATATATATATATATATATATATGTGTGTGTGTGTGTGTGTGTGTGTGTGTGTGTGTATAAGGGAAACAAGTGTATACCTAAGGGCTCGTTTTTCGTGTTTTCACACCATAATAATGAGATCTAACAGACAATAATGCCAAGGAAAATATAGAGAAAGTTATAAGACCAAATTGTAATGCAATTGTGAAGAAATAAAAGTGGCTGAAAGAGTAAGTTGCCGTGGACAGGAACCGAACCTGCGACCTTCGAATAACGCATTCGATGCTCTACCACTTGAGCTACCACGACAGCTATCCCCCCAGCCATTTTATTGGGTATCTATGTCAATTTTAAACGTGGGAGTGTCATTCAGCGCCACTAGTAGCCATGGCGGCGAGTGTAGCACACTCTTTATGAGCCTGTTTGGCGTCACGCAGCACGTGAACTTATTACTAACTGGCAGCTGACCAATAGTCCCTCGTATACAACCTAAATGCACCAAGTCTCCCAGTAGGATAACCTCGTTAATGAATAAGGGAAACAAGTGTATACTTAAGGGCTCGTTTTTCGTGTTTGTACACCATAATAATGAGATCTAACAGACAATAATGCCAAGGAAGGTGTAGGGGAAGTTATGAGGCCGACTGTAATGTAAATGAGAAGAAAGAAAAGTGGGTGAAAAGATAACTTGCCGTAGGCAGGATCCGAACCTGCGACCTTCGAATAACGCGTTAACGTGTTTGATGCTCTACCACTTGAGCTACCACGACAGCTATCCCTCACCTATATATATATATATATATATATATATATATATGAAAGAAGTGGGTACCCCTGGGCTCGACATTTCGTGTTTTGATACAATATTAATGAAATACAAAAGACAATAATGCCAAAGAAAGTATCGGGGAGATCATTAGACCAAACTGTTAGGTAAACGTGAAGAAGGAAAAGTGGGTGAAAAGATAACTTGCCGTAGGCAGGAACCGAACCTGCGACCTTCAAATAGAGCGCCCGATGCTCCAGCACTGGGCTACCACGGCGGCCATCCTCCCAGCCATTTCATTCGGTATGCATGTGAATCTAAACGTGGGAGTGTCAGTCAGCGTTATCTTTGGCCATGGAGGTGAGTGTGGCACACTCTTTATGAGCCAGGTTGGCGTCACGTAGCACGTGAACTCATTACGAGCTGGAAGCTTACCAATAGACCCTCCTCGTATACAACCAAAACGCAGCAAGTCTATATATATATATATATATATATATATATATATATATATATATATATATATTTCCTGTCGTCTGCATGCGCTTCCCTATCATGTCGTCAGCGCCTCATCCACCTCAATTCCACCGACTCTTCTATATTGGAACACGAACACTCATATATATATATATATATATATATATATATATATATATATATATATATATATATATATATATATATAAAAGGGAAAGAAGTGTGTACTAATGTACTAAGGACTCGTTTTTTCGTGTTTTTACACAATAACAATGAGATCTAACAGACAATAATGCAAAGGAAGTTATAGGGGAAGTTACTAGAACCATCGTAATGTAAATGAGAAGAAAGAAAATTGGGTGACAAAATAACTTGCCCTAAGCCTGCCGAACCTACGACCTTCAAATAACGCGTTCGATGCTCTACCACTGAGCTATCCCGGCGGCCATCCCCCCCAGCCACTTTATTGGTTTATATGTTAATTATACGTGGGAGTGTCAGTCAGCGCCACCTGTAGCCGTGGCAGTGAGTGTGGCAGACTCTTTTTATGAGCCTTTTTGGCGTGACGTAGCACGTTAACATATTAAGAGCTGGCAGCTGACAAATAGTGCCTCGTATACAACCTAACGGCAACAAGTCTGCCAGTACGAGACCCTCGTTAATGAGTAAGAGAAAGAAGTGTATGCCTAAGGGCTCGTTTTTCCGTGTTTTGACACACTATCAGTGAGATGTATCAGACAATTATGCCAAGGAATATATAGGAGGTAATGTAAATGAGAAGAAAGAAAAGTGGGTAAAAAGCCCCGCTACGGTAGTCTAGTGGCTAAGGTACTCGGCTGCTGACCCGCAGGTCGCGGGATCTAATCTCGGCTGTGGCGGCTGCATTTCCGATGGAGGCGGAAATGTTGCAGGCCCGTGTACTCAGATTTGGATGCACGTTAAAGAACCCCAGGTGCTCAAAATTTCCGGAGCCCTCCACTACAGCGTCCCTCATAATCAAATAATGGTTTTGGGACGTTAAACCCCATAAATCAAAAGTGGGTAAAAAATAACTTGCCGTGTGAAGGAATCAAACCTACGACCTTCGAATAACGTGTTCGATGTTCTACCACTGAGCTATCACGGCAGCCATCCCCCAGCCACTTTATTGGGTTTACACACACACACAAACACACACACACACACACACACACACACACACACACACACACACACACACACACACACACACACACACACACACACACACACACACACACACACACACACACACACACACAACACACACAAACATATATATATATATATATATATATATATACATACATACATATATATATATACATATATATATATATATAGCAGCAACTATGACAAAGTGTCATTGCTGCTAGATTGAAAAGTATCACGTGTATAACCATAGATTTCGAAAAGAAGCTTAAATGTAGGTCGATGACAACATGCCCAATTTATTACTATCTTGTAATTATTTAACGGTGACAGGGTGCGCAACAGCGCACGCCATGCCGGCTTTGACGCACGTCACATGACGATTGCTCATTGCAGCGAGCGATCACAATTGTCACAAGCGACCATCGAAACAAACCTTCGATAACGCGATTTACGGCCACTATCTCACTCTTTGCGTAAGGTGTGAATGTAAAAAAAGGAAGTCGATACGTAGCGCTTTTTGAAGTACGGGCGAATAACAAGCACCGAGAACAAATTGTAACCAAAGCGAGGACCAGGGGTGCAGCCATGTTGCTGTAAATCGTCACGCTACAGTTTCCGAGCAACAAGGAATATTTTTCAGAAACGCGGGACGCGACAAACGATTCCGACGGATGGGCCTCCGCGACAGCAAAACCTGTCACTTGTCATCGCTCGAAATTTCGTGCATGCAGTTGGGCCTTTACAGCGAGGCAGACATGTCGTTGGGTGCGTTTGGCGCGATAAAAGGAGTGATTGCGAAGGCGTCAGGGTATGTGGCCGTGGCGCCATGGTTAGCGTGCATGGTATCTGCTTGAGTGAACCAAAAGGTTGGTGGTTTGATGCCAGCTGATATAACTTTTTTCTTTCAACATATACATTTTCAACGTCATTTCCGTGACGGAAATGCGTCATTGTAGGGTTGGTGGATCCCGGCATAAAATTCACTCGTGTTCGAAAAATCAAGATGCATGGAGTTCTGTTTCTTTCCACGCGATCGCTTACGGGTTAATGACACCGACACTAAGCGAGTTTCGCCGGTGGCGTTCCTGCGTTCTTCGGTGACTTCGTCTGATATCGTGATGCCGTTCCATAATTGAGAGCCTATAGCAACTTGCCGAGTTCTCGTTTATACCTAACGAGAAATTAACTACGCAGTATTATTCGTTTCAGGGGCTACGAAAGGCAATCACGCATGAGCGGTGACTAGTGCGCCCTGATTAAAGACTTGCTGCCTGCTTTGCACTCGCGGCCTTTCGATTCAAAGTGAGGAACGAGGGTGCAAAAAACAAAACTACGACTTAAGGTCAACGACTAATTAACTGAAGCCGAACTAAATTTTCACATTAATGGAATAGAAAGCACAGATTACACCTTCGTCTCTTCTGCTAGAAATCAGTAACCATGCAGGCAGTGAGTGGGTGGTGGTAACTAACTAGAAGACGAACGCAATTATGAAAGGTCGTTAGTTGTTCCAATTACATAACTGGTTTAGTCGATTAATTACTCAGTGGCGGATAATGAACCAACTCCGCGTTGTGTCGTTATGTAGGCACGTACTGCAGGCGAAGTGCTTGAGGCACTGGTACGATGTAGGCGCACATCAGAGAGCAACAGATGGTCCAAATGTTTAGCGAGTCCGTCTACGGCGGCGTGCTTCATCGCAGCTGCGACATGAAACACACCAGCCCTTCTTCTTCTTAATATTAGTATTATTTAATATTTCATTCATCAGAGTTTCAAGTAAAAGTTTGTTTAGCGATGCAATTTACAGGCTTAAGGTTGTCCTGTGAATAAAGAATTTGTAAAAGGTGACACTATTGTGAAAGGCCAGCGCAATTATACCTGGGTGCGAGGTTAAGTTTCCTACGACAATCAGTAACTTCTTCTCGTTTGGTGTCATTCTGTAGACATAAAAAAATGTTGGGCAACCGTGGCATGCACTTTGCGAATCAGGAGGAGGGGGAGGGGGGGGAGTGAGGAGGCGGTAAGACTACTACTTACCTAAGAAAGACTGGGGGTGCAGAAACTTCCCCATACTTTAATTAGGTCGACAGACGGAGAAACGCTATAGACCCCCCCCCCCCCTAGCACCCCCTCACCCTGGGAGGGAGTCCCCTGCACAGGCCTATGTGCGCCCTCTCAACTTTGTGTGTGTATCTTGCGAACACATGCCCATATCCTGCACGCTTCAAATAAAAAAGCGTGCGGACATTTTTCGCCGATAATACACCCCTTATAAATTTACAAGTAATACGGGTGCCTGAATTGTTTTTGGCCTACAAATCACACTGCGATTTGAAAAGGTTCACAGCGTAGGGCCACGAAACGACGCCGAATCGCATCACAGTTGTGAACAAATATTGCTACTTGTGTACTACCAGCGTCAAATGAAACTGCAAGCCTTTGCAGTGGCATTGCGGGCAGTGTTTCGTCATCACTATGCAGATGCGCGAGTATGTGTTCGGCTGCCGCATTGGATTGCTGCATGCGCGCCTGTGAATGGTGATGACTGCACGCCGTGCACTATAGAATTGCGTATGCTTGCCGCTGTTGGCGTTTCGTTTGACGCCGATAGAACAGAAGATTGTCGTTCATGTAGTGATCATCCTCATTATCCGACTGATGCAATACGCGCGCAACTAGATTCAACTGGCAAGGTGGGTTTTTGGTAAGACATACTTGAATAATAATGACTGCGCAAACAAACGGGATACAAGATAGGAACGCAGGAACGTGGAAAGACAGTCACACCCACCCACCCACCCACACACACACACAAACACACACACACACACACACACACACACACATGCACACACACACACACACA
The DNA here is from genome assembly GCF_043290135.1 of Rhipicephalus microplus. Classification (NCBI taxonomy): domain Eukaryota; kingdom Metazoa; phylum Arthropoda; class Arachnida; order Ixodida; family Ixodidae; genus Rhipicephalus; species Rhipicephalus microplus. Next base: position 39,904,119 of record NC_134704.1, on the reverse strand, counting down.
CGCACACACACACACACACACACACACACACACACACACACACACACACACACACACACACACACACACACACACACACACACACCAATGCGCGCGAACTTAGTTCACCCCGTTAACTGCATAAATGCCATAGATTCGATATGCCCCAGAAGTATAGCGAAATCAAGGTGAGCATGTAGGCGGCAAAAGAGAATGAGCGGAAAAATTTTGAGACAGTCAGTTCTTTTTTAAGGAAAAAAAAAAGCTTATAAATGACGGCATACTCGATATTTTAATTTTCGAGTATTATCAGTGAATGTTGGAAGTGTAGCAATCGTACACTCTGGAAGAGCACAAGAGAAGTGCAAGAGCATCACTGCGATAATACCGAACGGAAGCTTCTCAACATTGTTTGTATTGAGCATTCAGGTTTTTCAAAGGCTCTCTTTTTTGTTTTTAAAGACGATAGTCTTAGGGACCTTCGACGTCAAAATTTTGGTCTGTCTGTGTATTTGCCTGTTTATCCGCGGTAACGACCTCTCTAACGGGCCAAAACTATACTTCAAACGGCCAACCCCATCTGCAGCACCCACCGATATTGCTTTAAAGTTTCATTGTTCATACTTGTGCGATGGTCAATTAAAAAGCAATTATTGCGCATATCTGAGCCACCATAACAACATGTCGTTGTTTTGTATGTGTGCCTATATACTAAAGAAGACACACACAAGAATTTCGAGACAGGCGCGCATCTTTCTCCGCGGGCGCGCACACCTTCGATCGTTTTCGAAGATAACTGCCAGATGGTGCTCGTGTCTAACGTGCCTTGATGCGCTCGTACGCCTGCGCTCTACGGATCGAGACTCTAACGCAGCGCTTCCCGAATACAATTCACAAATTTTCTCGCACAGATCATCAAATAAACGTTTTGTTCACTCTCTCCATACGCAAGACTATCGTCTCTCGACGGTATTCGCAGTGAAACATGCAGATGTGGGGCCAATTATTTTTTTTCGAAATCTAGGTTAGAATATCTGGTAGAACCCGCATATACGTTATTTATTATAGTTATTGAAGACCTAAGCATAATAAAGAGAGGGATTAGCTAAGACAACGAAAACTGCATAATAAATAACCGCTAGTATCACCCCACACAGGAAATTAAGTAAGACGAACGCAAAATCATGCGATTTCTCAACTTCCTGCCTGCTTTGTAATTCGCGCTTGAAAGTTAGTTACAGACGTTAACAAGACAAGCCCGTTTCTCGAAACATCGGCTCCAGAGACTTTGCATCTTTTCGAACTTCCACCTTCTCCTGAACTTCCACGCTTGAAATCGGTGATACGAGGTTCCCAGCGGGAGTTTCCTGTTTCCGCTTCCGAAAGACGGTTTTCGCGAGCAAAATCAAGAAATGGAACCTCATCGACGCCACGTGCACACATGTGGCAAGGAAATACAACAAAGCGTCCATAAAGATATTTCCGCGGACTATTAGAATTGAAGCTTTTTTTGTTCCTGAGTATAATATTAAAACACCAGTGGGGAAGTAATAAGCATTCCAACAAGGAAGGGAGAGGCTTGACTTTCACGTGGATAAAGTTGTCGACGGTGGTTTTAAATTGATATGGCACGTGTAACAATAGGGTCGCAATTTCGCGCTTTTCAAATCACAATGGAGAAGAAGTTTTAATTAAATACAACGGGAATACAGAGTCGGAGACTCTAATTAGCACTTACGAAATTGAGCTGGCAGCGACTGCACATCTCAAGCATGCTCGTAATTCAATGAAACGTCGACTACTTTATTATATAGTTTTGCTTTCGTCTCGATTCGAGGACACGCCCAGGAGTTCATTAGGATTTTTAAAAAATCCTGAATCTTCGAGGACCTGAAACAGGTTCGTAGTTTCATTAAAAGGCATTTCACTCTCAGTCAAATTGGGGTTGGAGTTTTAGGAATTTAACGGCACAGGTAATTCTTTCGAGACAAACTATTTCTAAATTTATTTTATTTAGAACGTTATTGGACAAAATTCTAGGGAATCAACGGTGCCCGGAATTCTTAAGAGACATACTATTCTAAATTTCTTGCCTTGAGAACGCTCATGAATAACAGTCTAGAAATTTAATGGCGCACAGAATTCTTCCAAGACATGCTATTTCTAAATTTCCTGCATCCAGAACCTTCATAGATAAAAGTCTAGGAATTTAACGCCACACAAACTTCTTCAGAGACATATTATTTATAAATTGTTTTGCACTGAGAAATTTCATGGAAAAAAATTCTAGGAAATGAACGATGCCCAGAATTCTTTCGAGACATACTATTTCTAAATTTCCTGCATTGAGAATGTTCATAAATCAAAGTCTAGGAGTTTAACGGTGCCCGGGATTCTTCCGAGACATAATATTGCTAAATTTCCTGCATTGAGAATGTTCATGGATGAAATTCTAAGAACTTAACAGCGCCCGGAATTCTTCCGAGACATACTATTTCTAAATTTCCTGCATTCAGAACGTTGATGACAAAATTGTAGTAAATTAACGATGGCCAGAATTTTTCCGATACATACTTTCTGAATTTCCTACATTTGAGAATATTCATGAATAAAATTCTAGAATTATAACGGTGCCCGGAATGCTTCTAGACCTACTATTTCTAAATTTCCTGCATTGATAATGTTCATGGATCAGATTCTAAGAATTTAACGGTGCCCGGAATGCTTCCGAGACATACTATTTCTAAATTTGCTGCATTGAGAACGTTCATGAATAAAAGTCTAGGAATTTAACGGTGCCCCGAATTCTTCTGGGGCATACTATTTCTAAATTTTTTGCATTTAGGATGTTCATGGATAAAATTATAGGAATTCAACGGTGCCCGGAATGCTTCCGATACATACTATTTCTAAATTTGGTGCAATGAGAATTTTCATGGAGAAATTTCTAGGAATTCAACAATGCCCAGAATTCTTCAGAGACATAATATTTCTAAATTCCCTGTATTGAGAACGTTCATTGATAGAATTCCAGAAATTTAATGGTGCCCCGAATTCTTCCGAAGCATACTTATTCTGGATTTTCTACATTGAGAACGTTCCGGGATAAAACTGGGCGCAAGCGACAAACAGAAAGGAAACACGCACGCTCGCAGACGCAACGAGATTGTTGTAGCGATGATTGTTGAAAACGATGAGAGCTAGGTTTTTCAAGAAACTACGTCAGGTCTGATTCTTTTGAAATTTATCTGTAGTTCTCGTTGTGTTTATTCCTTGACTCCTATAAGCAACAAAGAACTTGAGCTAGCTGTTTTTATGTTTCTCACTTACCTCAGGTGAACGAGGAATATCGCAGAAATCCGATCTTCTTTTTCACGAGCTATCTGTGTGTAAGAAAAGAAATGAAGGGGCAACCAATACCTTTGTTTCGAATATAATGCGAAACTGCGAATCTACATTTTACGTGAATCTACAAGAGATCTGACAATACAGCCGAAATCCACCCCATCCTTTTTTTGTTTTGCAACAGCCTAATCTATCATAAGCAGTTCGCTACTCCACTGCCTATTTTTACCCTCATCCATGCACCTAGACGAGAGATGAATCAAGTAACAAGGCATAGCAGAGATTAAAGCGTAATCCTGCTTTATCAGCAGCATTTAAAATTAAGAAGTATTAAGCGCTGCCATTTTCTTCCTTAAGCCCCTGCGCGATTCAGAACTGTAAAATCAGCTCAGCAATAGAAGAAACCTTGAAAACTGTAACGAGGGGTGTTGTACTTTTTCATTCATTAAATTTTCAACTTTTAGTTTTTTTGAGATGAGCTCATTCTGGAAGCACATGTGCTGTCTCGTTCATTCATTTCTGTAAACTGCTTTTCTTTAACATTTTGTTAGTGAACATTGAGCACCTTTAAGGGCAAACAAAGGTGCTGATGTGAAGCCACATTATTTCCATCTATGCGAAATAAGAGCAAAAATATTCCACTACTAAGATACGCCGTTGTTTGAAACTTCATCGAAAAAAAAATACCCTATACGGGTGCTAAGCCGGGCAAGGCATCACGGTTGTCTACATATTACATATAGTGTGGTAGAAAAATAAAATAACAAGCTGCTTTCACACAATAGGATTTCAGCAACGAGTGTTTTGTTGAATGATTACAACCGAATGCAAAGGACACAGTCATATTTTTTTTCATGATCATGGGCAACAGCACGAAACAAAGTGCACATGATGCCTCAGAGATGAGTAGCACGCTTCTCCGTGGAATGAAAAAAAAAATCGCAGATTGGGTGCTCCCTTAGTTCGCGAAATCTCTTATGATTTGTGGTGTAGTGGGTAACGTTGAAGTGCACTTGTATTAGTTTTCACAAGAGAGTTTACAACGGGCTCCCATCTTCCAACTTCAACTGTGACTGCGCTACGTGTGCTGGACAGGCCTGGTGGTTTTTATTATGTACTTTATCTTTTTTATTTTACTTCTTATTTTTGTAGTGCGGGTGATGCCTGTTTCCCATTATGTTCCAAGACTGCCTTAACTAATTTCTATCGTTGTTGTAATTTAACATTTGCGTTATGTCTTCCAACTTAGTTCAATATTTTTATGCTATATCGATAATCCTCACTTCTATATTTCTCTGCCAAAATAGTAAATTAATGAAAAAATTTGCGCCTCTTCCAACGGCAGTTGTACGAGCGATCTCTCCAATATTTTTCTTTCGTCTCGCTGTTTGTTGAGGCAGTTAACGAAACGTTATTTGCGCGTGGTGCCACGCAATAATATATGGCAGCGGCCTCGGAACTTTTGACAACGCCTGTATGTGTTCAAGTTCACTATCAGCCTTACGCTGTGGCTGTGTGGTTTCATAGAATTCGATGTTGGGTGATCTATCTTCATTTGGATAAAGTAAACATACGCCCATTATTCGATTGATATGGGGATAAAAGAAATAACCGCGCGAAAACTAGATATTAAAAAGGAAGAAAAAATTTTGAGATAAAATTTGATTACCTCGGCCCCTCATTTCGTTCACAATTTTCGCTGCAGAGAATGAGTGCGCACTGCACAAACGAGGGAAAAAAATTCTAATGAAAGTAAACAAGAAAAATAAAAACTAGCGAGCAAGCAGCAGCCGCAAACTTGAACAGAATAAGCTCGGTATTCGAACAACTCCAACTTACGCCTTATCTAAACCTAATTAATGTGTACATGAAGAAATAGCTTTTTGTCTACCTTGGTTGGCACGCATTTCCTGTTTCATTTTCATTGTTCGACTAAAATATGCTTGATCAGAATCACAAATTCATTAGCGGGCTCTGTGTACTGGGTAGTCATACAGGAAAAAAAAAACATCACCAAACAACGTTGCTTTGTGCAGACGAATATGAAGTCGGGGCGTACTGCCGTGAGCAAACGCAGCGAAAACACGCGCAAGGGAAAAACTGCCTCGAACTAGAGTTTGACTACTACTCGAATAACGCTGTAAAAATGAAGAAAAAAATCACAGCACAGCCACGGAGTTAATGATGATGAATGAGTCGAAGAAGCCGTCCATCCGTCCGTGTGTCCATCCGTGCATGCCTCTGTCCGTCTGTCTGCGCTTCTGTCTGTCCGGACGCATGGACGGACGCACGAACGGATGGACACATGGAAGCATGGACAGACGCACGAATGAACGAAAAGAAGCACGGAAGGAAGCATGAATGGCAAGGCGGATGGACACACAGATGGATGAATGGATGAGCGAACGGACAGACGGACGAACGGACGAAAGCATGAATGGACAGGCAGAACAGATGAACGCACTCATGGACAGATGGACAAAGGAGCGGACGAAAGCATGGACGGGCAAACAGATGAACGGACTCACGGGTGGACGGATGGACGGAAGCATGAACAGAGGATGAATGGAAGCACGGACGGTTGGATGTATGGGCGCACAGACGGACGCGCGGACGAATGAACATACGGACGGACAGATGCTCCACTTCACTCAACTTCACTCACTCCACAGATATGCTGCGAAAACCACTAACGCCATCTAGTTATATTTTTCCCAAAGACAAGAGGGAACGACTCATAGTTTAAGGAGTTTTGATTTGAAAAATGGTAACCAAGTGAGCGGGATTTTCAAGTAAAGTTTTCTTCAAATTACAAACCACTCGAAACGTCTGTATATCATAACGTTCAAAAGAAATTATCATCATAAGTAGCGTGACAGTAAAAGAACATGTACCTTTGTTGAGTGGGATGCACAGGCGACTCTGTATTGTCGAAGTTCCAAGTACGAGTTTCGTGTGTTCAGTGCAGAATAGCCTCTGGCGCTTTCACGAGGCAAACAGTGATACCGTGTATGCCCAGATGACACTACACCGGAAGAATATATATTCGTTTTCTTTTCATTTCTTTTGCTTCAGGTCAAGTCCAAGAGGCGACCGTAAGGAGTCCTAGAGCGAAGACGCAGTGACCGTTGAATGCATCACTTGCAAGTCCTGCTGTTGGTGGCTTGTCGTGAATGTAAGTTGACGTCGAATGTCACGTTAAGTGCACATTGAAATTTTAAGTCTGCTGCGTTGAAGCTGTAGTAAGCAGGTACGTATAACTGATATACCGGGTGTTCAAAATTAAGCTTTATGATTTTTTTAAAATTAGGCGCTCGAAGGCACGTGAGAACCACTTGTGCAAATAAGTTAAGCGGCCAGGGGGACAGAAAGTTAGATGATAATTATCGCTGTCAGCAGCCCAATTAACTAAAATTTAATAATTAACTTTTTACTGGCTGCGGTAAGTTGGCATGTTTATATTGAAAAAATGTAGGCAGTGGTGTTTGTACACAGTTTCAGTTGGAAGATTTTTTCTAGCACGCCTGTGTTCCGAGATATCCGGCTCCAAAGTTTAATTGTCTTTCGCACGATTACGCATGCAAGAGGGTGAGGGTCCGCGCAAAGCTCCTCCCTAAAGTGACGCATCTGTTGCGTGTGGTGTTTAGTGTGTGAAGAGGGTGGAAGCGTAGGCATAGGTGATAGCAATTACCCTTGCCCTCTTCGGCCGGCGAAATCAAAATGTGACAGCGCGGTGCGCCATGAGCCTTACGCATGATCCTGATGAACGCGATAACAGGAGACCATTTTTCGCGACGTTTTTTCGTGACTTTAGATCACACTGAGACATCTTCTTGTGAACGCGTTAGCAGGACCGTCCTGCACTAGGGTGCCTCCGGTTAGAGCACAGCGTCTCTGCATTGAAGGTCTACCAAGGAAATCCACGTGGAGTCCTTTCGAGCTAATATGGCTGCTTCTGGCGTGAGGTATTCTACCAAAGTAAAAGTAGACGTGGTGCTTGCAATGGCTGAAATGAATGGCAACGCTTCGTTAGCAATGGAGCTTTACGCGTCTCGCCACCCACACCGTCCCCTTCCAACAAGGCCCACTTTCACAAACCTGTTTCGACGCTTCTGCACAACAGGCTCTGTCCACCTTCCGAGACGGACCAGGAAGGCAATCGTCGATGAAGACTTTGAAATCGACGTTGTCGCGTGCGTAACCTCGATGCCAGAGCTCAGCATCCGACAGATTGCCGATCAGTGCGGTCGCAGCATCGGAACAGTCACAAATGTTTTAAGAAAGCACAAGTTCCATCCATATCACGTTTACCTTCATCAGGACCTAAATGAGGCGGACTTTGAAAGGCGAGTTGACTTCTGCAATTGGGGCCTCATCAAAACTGATCAAGAAAATGACTTTTTGCACAGAATAATTTGGACTGATGAAGCTCGGTTTTGCCGAAATGGAAGTGGTAATCTTCACAACGCCCATTATTGGGCACAAGAAAACCCACACTGGCTGAGGCAGCACAAGCATCAAGTTCGCTGGAGTGTGAATGTGTGGTGCGGCATACTCGGGGACAGGATCATCGGACCTCACTTTTTTGAGGACAACTTGAACGGAAAGATGTACACAGAAGAAATATTAGGTGTTGTCATTGATGATCTTGTCTGCAGTCTTTCCCTGAATGACCTGCGCCAAGTATGGTTTCAGCACGATGGAGCACCACCACATTTTTCTACCAGGGCGAAGAACTGGTTGGACAGACGTTTTCCACAACAGTGGATTGGGCGCGCAGGAGCGATGTTTTGGCCACCAAGATCACCTGACCTTTCTCCGCTCGACTTTTTCCTTTGGGGCTACGTTAAAGATCGAGTTTACGTAACAGAGCCCAGCGATGTTAATGACATGAAGGACAGGATAACATCTGCCTGTGCGAGTATTCCTGCAGAAGTACTGCGCCGAGTCATCGAGTCGACGCGACAGCGGTTCATGCTTTGCGTTGCTGCCGAAGGCAGGCATTTTGAACACTTTTTGGGGCATTGACGTCTTGAGAGGTGAAGAGTTTCGATGAGATTTGTGCATGACCGAAATATGCTTATGTAGCAGCAGGAAATATGCGTTAGCAAGGATAAAACTGTTTCAGTTATTATTGGTGGAGTTGTTGCTCTTGTTTCAATAAAAGTTACAGTACTCGGACATCAGCAGTCACGCTATTCGCGTAGCCCAGGCAACGACCACGCATGCTTCTCTAGTGATTATTACGCACGCGCACTGGCATCCAGATTCTCCGCTCGCACCATTATCTCGGCATGGTATCTGCCACTATCGTTAGAGGCTCTGCAGTTGCGTGTTACGACACTGGTTGCAAGCGTTCTTCGATTTTTGATTTCGACGGCCGAAGAGGGCAAGGGTAATTGCTATCACCTATGCCTACGCTTCCACCCTCTTCACACACTAAACACCACACGCAACAGATGCGTCACTTTAGGGAGGAGCTTTGCGCGGACCCTCACCCTCTTGCATGCGTAATCGTGCGAAAGACAATTAAACTTTGGAGCCGGATATCTCGGAACACAGGCGTGCTAGAAAAAATCTTCCAACTGAAACTGTGTACAAACACCACTGCCTACATTTTTTCAATATAAACATGCCAACTTACCGCAGCCAGTAAAAAGTTAATTATTAAATTTTAGTTAATTGGGCTGCTGACAGCGATAATTATCATCTAACTTTCTGTCCCCCTGGCCGCTTAACTTATTTGCACAAGTGGTTCTCACGTGCCTTCGAGCGCCTAATTTTAAAAAAATCATAAAGCTTAATTTTGAACACCCGGTATTGAAGCAATAGATAACAAGAGAATCAAACACAACACGCTAAACAAATTTACTTGTGTAATTGTCTCTTACGACTTAACTATTTGCGAGTGCCGGATCAAGCTCTCGACTCCTCTTTTAAACACGCGCTGTGTGTTGGGCTAATCAGTAGCTGACGATTATTCTAGAAAGTGTTATATAATGAGCTTTTGTGCAATACCAATATTCGCTCCGCCACGGTGGTCTAGTGGCTAAGGTACTCGGCTGCTGACCCGCAGGGCGTGGGTTCGAATCCCGGCTGCGGCGGCTGCATTTCCGATGGAGGCGGAAATGTTGTAGGCCCGTGTGCTCAGATTTGGGTGCACGTTAAAGAACCCCAGGTGGTCTAAATTTCCGGAGCCCTCCACTACGGCGTCTCTCATAATCATATAGTGGTTTTGGGACGTTAAACCCCACATATCAATCAATAGCAATATTCAACAAGTTTAAACTTCATCACGTGCATTCTCTTCCCTCGACCGTTCCTACATGCGTAAATCCCTTCAAGCGTCATGACGTATGAGAAAATCGGTTGTAACAATAATGACGATGAGCGGAACTGAAATGACACGTTAATACGGCAGCATTGGCTTGTTATTATGACAGGTCATGCTATCATAATAGTGTAAATGAAAATCGGAGTGTTCACCTTTGAAGGGTCAAAGAGTATATGAAGGCGTGGTGCTTTAGTCCACATTGATTAGATAAGACAACAGGATGTTGGACACATAACCATGTTACAAACGCCAAAGAGATAGATGAAATATTTTCAAAGTAAAACATACAAGACACTCAAACCTGGACACGAGAAGGAACTCAGAGCTTTTGTGGTGTCCTTGATTTCCTTCTTGCTTCCGTGTTTGCACGGCCGGTGTTTATCAGAATAAATACGTACCAACCAGCTGGACGCTCTGTTATTCTAACACTTTTAGGAGTCAGTGATCGCAAACAATGAAAGGTGCTTTCTCTTCGACAAGGGGTCAGCGGAAGAAAAAAAAAAGAAAAAAAATAAGTTGTTGACATAAAACGGGTCATATTGACATAACAGAGTGATACATTATACAGCCTTATACTGGCATTACACTCTATATATTACAATATATACAGGCATTATACATTACACAGGCACTATAGAGCGATACAGAGAAGCGTCAATACTGATATGCACTACTTTTCTGTTTCTGGATAAAGTAGACATTGTTTTCCCTCGAGATCCTACCACTGGGGAAGTCAAACGGACCTAGCGGTTTGTCGGAGGAGAACAGTAGCTACGACTTTGAAAGTCAAATGAATGGTTCTTCCTTTGCCGTGGGGCAGAGACGACTCATCTCATGCGAACAGTTCTCGTTGTCGTTGACAGGCAAAGTAAACAGCCCTAGAGATATATCATGACTTTACTAACAATATATTAATAATATGTGAGGTTTAACTTCCTAAAACCACCATATGATTATGAAAGACGCCGTAGTGTAGGGCTCCGGAAATTTTGACCGCCTGGTTTTCTTTAACGTGAACCCAAATATGAACACACGGGTCAAGAGCATTTTCGCCTCGATCGAAAATGCAGCTGCCGCAGCCGGAATTCAATCCCACGACCAACGGATACGTGTGGCCTCTCTCTATTTTGGTGGTAGAGATGCTGTGATGGATCAACAATTATTTTTCTCCATCGCAATCCACTTTAGTGAGCCCCATGCACTCAGGCTTAACTTTGTTCTAAGGAAACTTATAGTTGAATATTGAAAAACCGAAGACGCAAGTAGTCCTACAATAACTGCATGCCTAATGAAATATTAGGTTTTCTTCGAAAATTCAGACTGACTCGGGCGTCTTGCTTTGTATTTAAAACTTAAGCAATAATGTAATCCTAATAGTTGCACTTCCTAGCATCTACGTTCAATACCACTATGCTTGTGAAAAGGGCCTAGATGCTATGAATTTTCTCTTCTCTTTTTCGCTCTCCCTCTCTGCAAGAAAAAAAAAGTGTAAATTGAAGGGCCTGTTATTTTTTTATGTACATTTTCATTGAAAACTAACTGACAACGATGCCAAATAAATCACAGGGGTTGTTATTAGAAGTAATAGTAATGTAAATGTGAAGAAAGAAAAGTGAAAAAAAAAAGACTACCTGCTGTCGTCAGGTAACTAACATGCGACCTTCAAATAATGCGTCCGATGCTCTACCACGAAGCTGCGGTGGCGGTAATCCCTTTGTATATTTTCTAAGCGCGTTTTAAACGTGGAAATCTCAGTCAGCACCCCTACAAGGCATTACGGTGAGTGCGAAACACATTTTTTTTTGCTATTGGTGTCACGTTGCACGTAATTTTATTACGAGCTAGCAGCTGACCGATAATCTCTCGCGTACTACCTGAAGCCATTTCTCTCTCCCTGGAAGTTGTGAAAGTAGCAATTGTTATTGGATACGACAACATAAGCTCACAAACGCGAACACACGAAAGACAATAAATAAATGTTAAAGAAGCGAGCGGGTGCATCAGAAATACCATGTTTTTCAGTAACGAAGGAACAGGAGAAGCACCAGGCTCTGATACTAAGAAAACTCAGTTGTACGTACCCTGTTTCAGCTCAGACATAAAGTTCACAACAAATTCAGCGTGCTTCCGTTTTCAGAGAATGAAATTCAGTTTCCACAGAAAGGACTTGGCCGGGCATTGTAATGCTTGCTCCACTATGCGGGTTACTTTCATTCTTCGAACACGTGTGATGTTCAAACGTCTATTTCTTGCAGACCTCGTAAATTGTTTTAGTTCCCTTCAAGCTTGGGTGTTATTAATTTTTTTTGGTGCATGTATGGCCTTTTGCTGACGGGGGGAAAACCCGTATTTCTATAGGCTAGGAAGGGCAGCAGGAATAATTTTTTGAAAAGGATTTGCGGTCGTGTTCATGGTGGAGTTTGCGGAACTTATCTCTGATGGCAACCTCGAAAATATAACAGGTATTGACGTTGTGGTTTCCTACAAACCAATAGCCTTTATGCGTACACAGAGGCTGGAGAGGCTGGACGTGGGTGGTTGCACGATGGCATGAAAGCAATGTTACCTCCTCAAATTATTCCTGTCTGCGCTGTGGCATGCGTAAACAACCTCGAGTCGCATTAAATTTATCAGTATTTGGGGAAGAATTATTGCTAAAGAATGAACTTTACTGTCTGGTGGTATTTTAGTAACCATGGGAGACATGTGTGTTGCATAGTCATTCTGTTTTTATGGATTGTGTATTCAGATTCTCTTTTCACAGCTTGTGTATTCGGGTTTTTTTCATGGATTAATTCTTTCTCTATTAATACGTCTCCTTGTTCCAAATTTCTTAAACCAATGTAATGGTGATCATGCATACACGTGGACTGCATGCCATTCAAATTGTCATGAACTAATTTGTTTTGTTTATTATATATCAAACTCACAAGGCAGCATGAGGCCAAAACAGTTATGTGCATGGGAATACTTGTATGCTGCAACGGTACTTTCCATCGTGGCTTAACCGGCATGCGAGTCGATACCGTAGGCGCTGACATGAGCTGATTTCTATGCACTTATTAGCATGGAGCAGTTTACTGATAATGTGGTTGTCTGCAAAAATTTGATACGTTCGCGCGCAACAAAGAGTAGTCTAATGACAACCTATGGGTTCAACTGTGCGATCACGATGCCTTAGGCTTATGACGCTCACCTTCTATTCCGTATCTGCCGTAAAGCTGTAGACGCTCTTGCTGGAGCAGTACTGAAGCGTCAGTTTTAAAGCGGTTCGTTGTTTTAAGTGGCACACAACTCCTACTTAATATTCGTTCGTTCCATCATTCGTGTTCCCGCACTTGGCGAATCATGTGCGGCAACTGGGAATGGTCTGGGCTTGAATAATGATTGGCACGTTATTGAGTAATACATCAACTCAGAGAGAGCTATCGTAATTATCCCTTCACCACAACTTTCCGGTGTGACTGCACATAGTACCTGAATAGTGAAAATGTATTTGTAGCCACGATTACAAAGACTGGTTATTGTGACTAGTTTTCAAGGCGTGGCGTGCAAAAAATAGCGGCAACCAGGAAAAGAAGCTGTCCGTTCATTGACTTAGATAAATGCGTCTGGCTTTATCCGCAGGGCTAAAAACATACGAAAGACTGAGGCGAAGAAGCTGCAGGCCGGGAACGTCACACTATTACCGGCCATTAGCCGTCCATCGCCATCCAATCGAGGTTGCGTAAGGGACAGCCTTGTTTAAGACGTAATGCTTATTGGCAGTTTCTCATGCTTTGGAAATGAGCCCATTTCCGTCGAGATTAATGCTATGCGTTCATTATTGCTAACCAGAACGATAGCCCTAACCAGACTTGCAGGCGTCTGCCTGAGATGCAGTGCATCCACATGAAGCAGCAGTTGGGGACAGCAGTAAAACAAAAGGCTAGGCCCAATGATCGCAGAGTCCACAACAATTGCCGAGATACCCTGAAAGCAACTACAGGATTTCGTACTGAGTAATGACAAAATCCCACTGGCCGTGGTTGAGCAGCCGGCCGTGGACAATCTATCGTTTATCCAGATATGTGTTATTCCAACTTCTGTTATGGCTCGAAGAATGTTTAAAAAAAGAACCGGGCACAGGGTGCTTGGTTCTTCCACAAGGTTATACAATGTTCTTCTTCCTCAATGTTTTAAAGTCGGGTCAACGCAGCAGACAATATGGCAAAACAATAAACATGCCTCTATAGCACCTCTGATCAGAAATCGGTTGATCATTGAATATAACAGCTCGTCGACGTGTAACATAATATAGCGATTCGTTCGCAAGAGCAGAGTGAAATGTCGTATAACTGCCGTAGTACCGTTTCTCTAGCTGAGAAAAATTATGTTTCGATATCAGTCGACACCATGGTTGCAGTTGATTCTCTGTAGATTTTTTCCAGGATGTTTATATATGCTTTGTCGACGCCTTGAATTCACAGTGTCTGCAAGACTGTGGATATCTCGCCTGAATTAAATGCCTTCTCGTAATATATGAAGGCGATTTATAGTGGCTGACCACATTCTGAGCATTTCTCTATTACTTGATTGGTAGTATGAATGTGGCCGATTGTTGCCTGTTCGAAATACTGCTTGTTCCTTTGGTCGATTGAGTTTTAATGTTGTCTTTATTCTGTTAGCAATTACCTTTGTAAATAGCTTGTATACTATACGGAGAGCACGCCGATTGGCTTGTAATTCTTCAAGTCCTTGTCATCTCTTTTCTTATCTATTAAGATGCCGTTAGCATTCTTCCAAGATTCTGGGACCCTTCCTGTCAGGAAACACCTTGTCAACAGTGTGGCTACTTTTTCTAACACAATCTGTCCTCCGTCTTTGAACAAATCTGCTATTACCCGATCCTCACCAGCATCTTTGCCTCTTTTCATTCCCTCCAAGGCGTTTCTGACTTTTTCTGTCATTACTGGTGGGATGTCGTCTGGGTTACTGCGAGTCCTTACATAATGATCGTGGTTGTCCCGGCTACTGTAGATATTTCTGTAAAACTCCTCCACTATTTTAACTATCCTGTCCATAATGGTAGTTACCTTGCGTTCCTTGTCCCTTGGTGCATACGTCTGGTTTTTTGCCTATCCCAAGTTTTCTCTTCCCCACTTTGACGCTTCTTGCGTTCTTTAGAGCGTGTTCAATTCTCTCCATGTTATACCTTCTTACAAAAAAAAAAAAAGCGACACAATACCAATCAAGAAGAGTGTAAGACAGGGGGATACTATCCCCTCAGTTCTATTTACCACGTGCTTAAAGGAGGTATTCAGAGGCCTAGAATGGGAAAAATTAGGGAGAAGAGTTAATGTAGAGTATAACTTAGTAAGGTGCACTTGACCGATGACATTGCATTCCTTAGCAATTCTGGGGACGAATTGAAACTGGTATATATATATATATATATATATATATATATATATATATATATATATATATATATATATATATATATATATATAGAGAGAGAGAGAGAGAGAGAGAGAGAGAGAGAGAGAGAGAGAAATAGGGAGCAGAGAGCAGAGGCAGGGTGGTTAACCAAGCTTGGCTCGGTTGGCTACCCTACGCTTTACACTTGGGTGTGGGGGAGAGGGGGAATAATAAAAAGGAAAGAGATGGAAAAGAAGAGGAGTAAGAAAGAGGTGTAAGAAAGAGGAGTAAGAAAGACTACACAGCACGGTCTCATGCTGTTCTTTCACAAGTGCTCATGAAATTCGGTGGTTCTTAAGAAGAACAAGAGGGCTTCCGTGGCTTTGTGCGTATGCGAAACCATTGGCCAAGGTCCCAGGTCAGGTTCTTATTTTGTGTAAGTGGTTGTCAATTCAGCTGACGGAGTTTGGCTTCCATATTACGTCGTTCAGACAGGTATGCTGGGCAATGGAATAGAATGTGCTCAAGCGTTTCGTCGCAGGCGCAAATGTTGCATGCCGAACTGCACGCCATTCCAAGGAGACAAAAATACGCATTCCTAAATGACACATCCAACCTCATGCGACACAGCAAAGTTTCAGCACGTCGTGCAAGCCTGAACGGCAAACGAAGTTGCAAGTTTGGATCGATCGAATACAAGCGCACGTTGGACAAACCCGACGTTTTCCATTGTAGGAGAGTTATACGGCGAGCAAGTGATTGTAGTCACTTTGCAGCATCCATTCTCAAGAGTGGTATGGGCATACGCACCTCTCGGTCATGAGCCGATCGAGCAGCTTCATCCGCGCGGTCATTGCCGACGGTTCCGCAATGACTCGGCAACCATTGAAATACAATATCGTCGCCTTCCTGGAGCGCTTCGTGGTAGACGTGCCTTATCTGACGTACTGATTGTTCGTGTAACCCATGCTGTATAGCGAACCGTAGTGTCTGTTAGGCTGGCCTCGAGTCGCAAAAAATTATTCATGATTACTGAATAAACAAGACACGGAACCTGCTTGGGGACCCATTGTCTTGGATCCCCAATGCTCACACTCTCGCGGAACAGCAGAATGGATTCTTCAACGCGCACCTAGTGCACTATGCGTTGGGTGCACGTTGGAGAAGGCATGACAATAAAAAATAATATTTTTTACAGCAAAAAAAATCGATGTTTCTGGGAAGCAATGAGCCAAACTGTAGTTACCATGAAACTACAGCAAATTATTTTTCTATAGGCATCATTTGTTAGATCGATAGAAAGTGAAATCCTGTCATGACATGTTTCAATAGCAGGAATGTGCCGGTGTACTCCACCGTGAGCTGACACCACGAGCTTTTTAGTTGCCGCGCTTATTAAATCCATCACCGGTGATCGGCGCTTCAGTTCGTAGATTTTGGCATGTAAAATCTGTTTCTCTTGGACTCAGCACTTTCTAGTAATTAGTTTAGCCACTCAATTTTCGGAACCAATTTTAATTTGCTCATTTTGACCGTATAATGGTTTTCGAAAGGCGTTTGCGGGAACCAGTGTGCGTGTGCTGTTGGAAAAATATATATAGGCTGGCGAACTTCACAGAAGTGCGTGCCCCTCGTGAATATGCTACAGTAGCATCAAATGTCTGTAATCAAAAGAACGTTTGCAAGCCAAATGTCGAATTAAAGAGTTAGCTTTGCAATTTGAGAGAGTTGAGCAGTAATATTTGCCGGAAATTTATGCCAGCTATTCAGTAAAGAGCTGTTGCTGAGAGTCAAGCAAAGTGTATTCTACAAGCAAACAAAAAAAGACATTTCCGAAGATCCGTCGCAGGTAGGTTTGGTTTAGCTTGTGTCGTTATATGAGACACATCTCATACTCGCATCTAGTGTCACTAGTCGCTCCCATGGTGCCATCATCACGAGCACATAGGTGCGCACCAGCACTGCAAAACACACGTACCACTCGAAGCTGTCTTGCAAACCCACCTGAACTGAGTGAGGACGAGGTCCGTGGATAACAGAATACCATTTTCGAGCTTTGTGGCGACGATGTTTTGCGTCCACCTGAGACAAGCGCAGCCGTTCATGGGCTTGTTTTGTTTATGGCCTCAAGCTGTGTTCTCCGCCTCAAGTGCGCAGCTACTGACCTTTGGGCACACTCTTGTAGTCAATCTGGTTTCGTGCGATGTCCTTACTTCGCTGGGGTGCGGTGTGTTGGCGCCGGATTTGGAGCTTCTCCGAAATACAAAAAGACCACCAGAACCCCTGACTATGGAGAAGCGTGGAACGTTTTAAAACTTCACGCTATATCGTTATTTTTTCAATACGATGTGAGAAGTGCTGAAAAGTAAGCTTGCATGCATATATAGGAACGCCAACCTATGCTGAAAGAGGTGGCTCATGGAAAGATGTTACGCTCGACGAAATAGCGAAGTTCATTTGGCATCTGGTTTATAGAAGTGGTATTTATTTCACGGGTATCCTTTTATATTTGAACACCTGGAGGCTTTTCTAGCAAAAAATAAAAATTTACTGCGAAAAGTGTACGAGTTCACTTGTGTCTCAAGAAAAACTATGCAATGCTTCACCGCATGGCACTAGCAACGAACCAGCACCTCGGTTCCTATTTTCTTTCTCTATGTGAATAGAAACGTTTCCTATAACATTTATTATTTTTTATATTGTTCCTGGGTCATTTATCTTTGAGAAGTATATTCTGATTTTTTTTGTTTTGAATATTTTTTTATTTATACTGTTCTTATTGATCTGTTCACTAGCTGACAACAAAACTTACACCCTTTTTACATTTTCATTCATTTTAAAATATTTTAGGTGCTCTACAAGATATATTTTTTGGACAGAGCATTAAACTTTGCAAAATTTGGTACGCTGCAATGCCTCCTGGAGTACTTTTCAAACTGGCAAAAACAATATTACCTAGTCATATGAAAAATATCGAATTTCGCATGGCAACGATATAGTTGAGGCGAAAGCACTAGGATGCGTCATTAAACGCGCAACATTACCGTCAGCATTGGTGGCTTCGGCGTCAACCCGAGCGATGCGAATAATAATCACCGTGTGAAGGCGTCACCATATCACGTTATGATGACGTAAGATGGCATCGAAAATTCGTGACATCACCATTACGCCCGTTGAAGTGACGTCAAACCAGGACTTCAACACACAATGTTGTCACTCGATCAAATGCTGGCTGATCCCGGCGGCACCGCAATACCGCATGATGTGCACAAACCTCTCGGTGCTTGTGTGTATGTGTGCGCGCGCGTGTGCATATGAGTGTGCGTGCGTGCATGTGTGTGTCAGTATATACAAATATGCGCGCGTTTGTGTGTGTGTGTGTGTGTGTGTGTGTGCGTGTGTGTGTGTTTGTAGCACTCTGAAATGAGCTTGCAAGGCAGAGCATTAGAACTCACAACGAGGCACATACGTAGTACCGAATGGCCATGAGCGATAAATAAGCTAAATCACCACAGCAGCGGACGCGCTACTTCCTCGTTAGACTAACCCCCGAATGCAGAGATGTTACTTGGCCGCGTCTTCGACTTGACTTGAGCAAGTCGGCGCGAAGCAAGCAGCGGACTTGAAAACGCTCAAGTCGGCCTTCGCGTTTCATAGATGCTCAGGCTGTCTTGCTTGGTCAAGTCAAGAACGAGCTTCAAAGCAGAAACACGCTGCTCGCCTGCTAACGAGGTTAATAATGAAGTTGTTCGCGTAAGGCATGCATTACATCAAAAAAAGACCATACGTTTTAAAATAACTATAAAAACGAAGGGCCACAAGCATATTCTTGCTATTTTACGGCTAACGAGCGGCACGTGGTGCCCGCTACCACAGCGATGCGCAGTGTTGCTTCTGTAAAGCGTTTGTTGCCCGCTGGTTTTAGTGGCCACCCAAATGTGGTGCGTTTCTCCATGGTTGCTTGTTTGGAGGAGAAACTAGCATCGCGTTGGGTTTTCTCGTCGTTTTTTTTTTTTTTCTCAATTGAACGCCATGGCATGTATTTGTGCTGATCTGGCTCACGAGGTGACGCGATTTTCACGGTATTTGCCCTACTGTTCGCCTGTGTGCATGCCTGTAATGGCTAGGTCGCAGTTATTATGAAAAAAAAAAACAAGTTCTGGGAACAAATGTGATTCGTATCCTTTTGTTGAGCTTGGTAAACAAGAGAAAAAGCGGGGGTCAGGACATTGCCCTCAGCAGAATTCTGTCTCGCGGGGTGCAGCAATGTATCGCTGCACGATGGTGACGTGGATAAATAAACCCGTGATAGGGGCACCTCTTTTTTATGTGTGTGTAATGTTACGTAGGGTTGCGCTACAAGCGATGCTTTTCTGAGCGAGAAACAGCGCCCTAGACGGGACGAAAGGATAGACGAGGCACACGGACACAGCACCGAGTCAATTTTTTTTTTTTTACCGAAAGAGACGGAAAATGTCGTCGTGTTATAGAAAAACAGAAATAGCCTTTGCGGTTACGGAACACTTCGGCGTTGTCGACACCGGGGCTATTAATACGCACGTGTGTGTAGTCGACACAGCCTGTAACGCAAGGGAACTCAGCCACTTCATAACAGTCCGCCGGCTGCGGAAAGCGCACCAGCATCGCGTACAGGTGCTTTGCGATGAGTAGCGTAACTTTTCCGACTGCACGGTACACTGTCGACTACGGAATGCGGACGAAATTTCCGGTGACTGGTTGGAATGTGCCAGCGCTGTAAAACCATCAGTAGCTGTAACACTGGGTGCACGGGCTGTCTTCGGTTGTCCCCACTTTCACGGAGCGGCAACATAACAAGCAGCTGCCCCACGGCGTTCTTCATGAATCTGTACCTAGCGTGTAATTGTTGCTCGTCGTACAACTCCATCGGATTTCCTTGGTCACGTAAAGCGGTTCCAAGAATCTTCGGCAGACAGTGCGCCTGAAAAAATGCTACGCTTATGGCGAGGCAAGCAAACTCAAAAGCGGCCACCTTTCACGCGACGTCCATTTGTGAGGTGGCCATGTTGGAATAACGCGTGAAGTCGCTTTCAAGCTAGCCCCGCACCTGACTTGAAACTCATCCTGACTTCCACCGAGCCAAGTCGCCTTCAAGTCATCCGCAAGTTCGAGAACGATTTATGGCGACCGGCAAGACTGTCTTGAGTCAAGAACGAGTCAAGTACGAGTCAAGTAACATCTCTGCATTCGGGGGTAAGCCAAAATAATCTGCTATATAAAACGGCTGGTCTTGGTCCCACCAAGATAGACGGCTACTGTTTTCTCTTATTAGCGGTAATTGCACATTTAAGTGCTGACAGGTGGTGTTTAATGGATGTCAACGTCACCGATGACGTCCTCGTAAATGCCGTGCTGTCTCCGACGCTGCAATGACAGAGACTCGAAAAAAAGCATTTATCTCAGGCAAGTACGCTCTACGCCACATACTTACGTGTCCATTCTTTTTATGAAGAACCGCAATTACACCTTCCTTCAATCCTGCTCCTATAACAGTCGTTGAAGGGGCTGAAGGTAATCGTGAGCACATCATTTTTTCCTGAACCTGACCGACCACCAGTGTTAGCCCAAACATTTTGTTTCTCTTATGTGCATCGAGAGACACCAGATATCCGACTTCTTAATTATCTCGGCGTTCATTAAGTGCTTGACCAGTAAGAAAATAATAGGCATGGTGCTCTCATTTCATTTCTTTTTTTTCCGCGATTACTCTTTGTTATAAGCCTGATAAAGATGATGTGAATCTTAGTATATTAGTAGGGAAAATACATACATACATACATACATACATACATACATACATACATACATACATACATACATACATACATACATACATACATACATACATACATACATACATACATACATACATACATACATACATACATACATACATACATACATACATACATACATACATACATACATACATACATACATACATACATACCTTTTAAGGGCTAGAAATAGGTCTCTGAGCGGCAACCGCAAGAAAACGCCGCAGAAGAACGCCGTCGTAGCATTCTTGGCATCGTCATCGGTGCCAACCCACCAGCAGAAGGCACACTCCAAGCCAGCACGCTCAAAGAAAACCCAGCCACAAAAAGTCAGCAGCCTCCACACTGCCACCCTTTCCCCGGCTTCGAGTAAAGCGAAGGTGCAGACCGGAGCTTCCCCGTTTTCTGCCACGGCCGTGGCTTCTTGCGAGGAATACCCCCTGGCAGCAACACCTCCTCATCTCGTCTTTCACCTTACTGCGGCCGCCGAGCAAATGGCGCCCGCTCCCCGGTGCGTGCGTGCCCCCAAGCACGTCTGCGCGTTCCGATGGTCCCCACGTCGTGAATATGTGGCCACGATCGTCTTTCGGCCCGTCGGGAAAAGGCCAACTTCCTGGCTGCATCGAGGGAGGCAATCGCTGCCTTCTTCTCGGGGTTCCCAGCCACCCAGTGAGTGCGGATGAATTTCCTACGCAACCTCGTTGCGGTCGACACCCTACCACCGATCTGATCACCCTACTCGCATCATCAGCAAGGCGATGGCCCAGGGCGCCAGCGAGGTAGCTGACTGTGTGGCAATGACTTCAAGTCGGATGATCTGCGAGACCAAGGTTCGGGCCAAACAACTCGATCTGGACACCTGTGTTGGCGTGGTTTTTGAAATGTACCCAACGATCCCCTTCGAGGACCCCGCCGACTACATAGCTTAACTGGTGCAACTCGTGTCCGGTGTATGCAGAGGCAACTGCCTCACCCTCACCTTCGCGGGGACCATCGTCCCACCGGGTATACTGGTTTACAAGCAAAGGTGCCCTGTTCGACCTCACCAGCCACGGCCCCTGCAGTGCTCCCGTTGCGGCCGCTTCGGGCACGCAACCAACACCTGCTCACGAGACGAACGGTGCCTGCGCTGCGGCATCAAGCACGCCCCAGGATCGTGCGCAGAACACCCTCGCCGCATAAACTGTCGTGGGAAACATCGTGCAAACGAGCCGCGCTGCCCATACTGGCAACTCCAACGCAAGGCCGAGGTCATCGTGGCCTCAATTGACGGCACCGCGACTCACTGCCAAGCCCTGGAGCGCGCTAAGACCCCTGGCACTACCACGTTCCTTACGAGATGCGCTCGTCGGTACCAGCGACATGAACTCGGTGGCCGCCCCTCGTCATACAACGAGTGCGCTCGTCGTCCCCTCTACAACGACGACAGCCTCGCCCTCATGCACACCTCAGCCGGCCCCACCCTCGTCAATAAGGGCTCGACGACAACGCAGCCACCACGCGTTTTTTCACAATCGCCGGTTGCTGTCGCCATCCCCAGAAACACGACGATTGAGTTCGCTTCCACGACCTCGCGGAAACCTAACATCACAACCAGGAATGACATCTTGACTGGTCTTGCATCGGTACTTCGAATGGCGCTCAGGACCCTCCCAGTTGACTCTCATTAGCGCAATCTTTGTGTTGTGCTTGCATTCGAGTCTATAGCTCATCTGTTTGGCCTCTCAACCGAGCTCTTCCCGGGCAAACCTAACGCGCTTCGCGTGTTCGTCTCTAACCCATGTTAAAACTTGCACATCACTGAACCTCCAGCCTTCTCGGTGGTCTTCTCGGTTGACTGCGTGTGGCCTCAGGTGTTCTAGGGCGCGTGCGCCTTTTTTCCCTCTCCTACGCATCTCTTACCTTTTTTCTTCTGTCCCTTTACTTACTATATCCCCATACCGTGCGCGGAGCCGTGGAGGTGACTTCCTTGTGAAGAACAGTAGCAGCTCCGCGATAATTTCTTCATTCTTCCGTTTAAAAACCTATACATGCACTTTTTCTGTCTTTAGTAGTCTACTTCGGCGAATACTTGGTTTTCAGTAAAAGACGCCGCTATGCTAAATGCGCGACCCTATAATTTGGATGCCGTCGAGGGTACATACAGTAAATGAACATGACACTGATATTGTCATTGTGCTACCAAAACATAATGAAAGTTCAGATGACGAAAAAGGAGATGATGAAAACTCATGCCCTTACACTGTGACACAAGTGGGGAGCGATTGTAGGTCGGCTAATCGAAGCCTCTATGAAATTCCGGCAAAATTACTTCTCACGTACAATACCTCAATGACATGAAAAAGGCACCCAGTTATCTATTGCGTAACTGTGCTTCAGTTGACCACCGCATAAATATTGGTACGCAACATAATAGTAAAATTATGAGTCAGGATAGGAGAGTGATATGATTCAACGACAATAATTAGCCCAGTTTTTACCCATACAAATCTCTAGAAAAGAGGAATGCTAGAATACCTCTATATTTCTTAAACGGGGATATTTAGCACCGAGACAAAGGAAACGTAATAACAGTCGCAGACGAATTGTTACCTCCTCATAATTACCGATGAGGAAAATGAAGCAGTTGCCATGCTTTTCTTCGTAAGTTGGACTAAAATAAACGCAGTAACAGAAAAAAATATACTGTCCTAAAGTTCAGCCAGAAGATTCTGGCGTTGATTCTTGCTTGTACGCGGAAAAAAACAACCATGCGCACGCTGGAATCCCGTGCGCTCTGCTGTCTGCCTCCGTTTCCGCCGCCACCGGAATTCGCGCCCTCTCGCGGTAGCCGTGTGCGCGAGGTGATACTCGTTCATTTTGCTGGGGAGGGCGGGGATTAGGATGGCCGGAGAAAAACACATCTCACGCCCACCATCTCGAAGGCCACGGCTGGAAGAGCGCATTGCAGGAGCCCACCGTAAAACCTCACGAAGCGCGGCTAATATAAGTACAGGTGGCCCTATACACCCACGACGCCTTGAATCATCACACGTTTTGTCGACTGGGGAAGCGACCTCAGCGCCGTCATTCGATGATGAAGTGTGGCACTCGCGGCGCATCTGTAAAGGCATTTTGTGCGCTTTTTGGGTGTGGTGGCTGATGACGATGAACAGTTATGGCTAAGCCACTTGTAATTGGTGGAAAGATTTGATGAGGTCATTCTTTACCCAATTCACATTGTGTGACGCCCGGCTGTTGTTTTGTTCTACTACCTTGCTGAATTACACAAGTTAACGTAATTAACTTAAACTCAATCAAACATAGGCTCCAGTCAATTTTTTCGTTTGATGAGGTACCTAAGATTTTTGCTTTGACATGTTTCGTCTCAAGGCAGGAGCGTATGATAAAGCTTGCTTCGGTGGGGGCCTGTGCTTGACCTGGCGTGAGAGCTGGACAGGCACGTCTGGTCAGGGTTTCTCGTGGGCTTTGTTTACAGTGGCCGATGAAAATTTCGGGAGGGGCCTGTGTCTTGTGGGTCACCTTCCCTGCTACTCCACTGGATTACGATGCAGAACGACAGCGGATCGTTTTTTTGGTTTGTTGGTGGAAATCGCAGAAGAGCTGCCACTTCGCTTTGTCCAGGATAAGCGCCTTACGTGGAAACCTATTTACCTTTTGTGCAGGTATTCGAATTATCCCTCTTGCCTCTCGTAATGAGGGTATTCGTAACAACGAAGAAGTGGTTCGTGAATCCCTGCCAAGAAGTGAACGGTTTCTTGAAAGGACAGTCAGGAAACCACGGTGCCCAAGCAGGTAGCAACATAGTAGATAACAAGTGACAGATATTTCTTCGAAAAAAAGAAAGGCGCGATGTGCGAGTCTGATATGTCACGCGCAGGTATTTTTCTTTTCTTATGAGAGATAGAAGACGGGGGAGTCTGCCAGCGCGGAATGAGCATTGGATTCAACCTCAACAGAAAAGCTGGATCTCCAGTATAGTCGCACACAAATTACCCAGGGTAAATCTTTTCCGGCTGCATGAGAATCCTTTGATAGTTGGCTTAGTTCCACGGAGATTCCAATCAGTGTGCGCACGCCTTTGTTAGTGCGCGGCGATGTGT
Organism: Rhipicephalus microplus; assembly: GCF_043290135.1. NCBI lineage: Eukaryota > Metazoa > Arthropoda > Arachnida > Ixodida > Ixodidae > Rhipicephalus > Rhipicephalus microplus. Next base: position 39,879,142 of record NC_134704.1, on the reverse strand, counting down.
GCACGCGTTGATGTGTGTGCGTGTACAGGTGTACTGTACGCGCTGCGAACCCGTCGAGCGTCGCACTGCGAGCTCACCTCGTTCACAGCAAAAGCAATCACGAGAACACAGAACAGGCTAAGAAAAACGCGATTCCAAATTTGCAAGCATTGCGCAGCATGCATTTGTAATAGGAATAAGGATGTGTGGGAAGGTAGCTGGAATAATGAGATTTGCATTAAGAGCGCTCTTCAACTTTCACACGGTAAAGCTCTGTGATGCTGTGAGAACAGTCAGTTGCGAGTTGCAACGCAATTGTGTTTCGTCCGTCTCCGGCAACTACGCCAGCGTTATACAGCAACATTTGCTTGTTGAGCAAAAAATAACCTTTTTATTGCTGTCATGCATCACCTTATATGGTTCACGCGTTCGTACCGATGTAGTCTGCGTTTTATAATAATTGCTCTTCGGCTCCTTGTTTTTTTTCTAAACCCAACTCAGTAATTAATATTGTCAAGCTGTCGGTTCTGTACTTATGCTAATACACCATGGGCATACGCATTCGCTCTTTGTTTCTTGATGAGCTAAACATAAGCCAAGCAGCTATCGTCGTTTGCTGGCAACAGTGGCCCGGTGCAAATTTAATAATTCACAAGAAACGAGATTAATGGCCGTTTTCAGAGAGTAGGAGCTTTAGTTTATAACAATGTGAGCGAATGCTTGTCAAGCATGAATACAGCACTGACGGAATGAAACGCATTTATCAGCAAGCTGACTCAGACATGTCGGACTCAGATCAGATCATGAGTCTGGGTTTGAGTCCGTGCGAGTGACATTTAGGTGAGTTTGGTTGTGAGCGAGTCCGATTGAGAAAAATATTGGTGAGTCCGGGCCCGAGGGAGTCCATTTGAAATAACGGCGAGTAAGATTTCGTGAGTGTGTCCGAGTGAGCTCCCATCTTCTGTTGCTGACTTGTGGCGTAGGTCAGCAAACTCCCTCGTGAGACGATTCGCTGAGATTCACCTAGACTCACATAAAATCACGAGTCTGAGTCTGAGCGAATCCATGTGAGTAATATTGTGCTGAGTCTGAGTTCGAGCGAGTCCGCCTGACAAAAATTACAGTTAGTCTGAATACGTTCGAGTGAGTCGGGTTGGGAAAAAGATTGATGAGAGTGAGTCCGCGCGGCCCTAAAGACGACATGTGTTTCATGAGTGAGTCTGGGAGTGAGTCGGGTTGAGCTCTAAACTTCTCGCTGACCTATTAGTCTTAGTGAGTCTGGTTGAGGAAAAATTTAGTGAGCTTGAGTCTGAGTGAGTTCGGTTGAAAAAAAAATTCCTGTGTCTGAGTAAGCTGTCAGAGACAGATGTGTTTCTTAGGTGAGCCTGAGTGATCTCCAATTTTGTCGTCGACCTATGAATGGGACATCGTCTTAATTTCTTTCTTTCTGCTTTTTAGTATAGTGGCCGAGATAAGGCTGTATGAGAAATTCATTATTAAACCCACGCGAAGTCGTAAATCTGGACGCTAATGATAAAATGGGCTTTAACATAAGTATTCTATATAAATGCGGCCGCTGGAAATGAAAGCACGTGCATTACTTAGCCCTGAATTTTCCTGTTACAGTCCGTTAGAGCTACTACGCGTCGAAATAGAGTGCATATTCATTGAAAATGCCTGCCTTTGGGAAAGGTCTAAGTGTTTTGATTACTCTGTGGTGTACCATCATGGGCTTGTAGCATTTTCGGGTTGGCAAAAGAACAAAAAAAAAAGTAAAGGTTACGCCATCTCTCGCTAAATGGAACCACGTGTGGATGCGAAGCAGCGGGGAGATGGTTCGCTTGAGCGGGAGACAGTGTACTTTATTTATGGATTGTGCTGGTGCCAACAATGGTACTGGCGGTGGCGTTGACGCTGGCGCTTATCCTGGCGTTGCACAGGAGAGAAACCTGGGGATGCACAAAGCACGCAGTGATGGACCGGTGTTATGTACTGGAACACGGCAATCACTGCTAATGGGCAATGAGAGACAAAAGACGCCGATTGGACACAGAGACACCGCAGTGTGCTTTTAGTTAGCGTGCACGTAGCCAGTTTGTTTTGTTCAACAACGCACAGGAAAAATCTCTCACCGAAACTACCTTGGAGATCAAGATACAGTGGCTCTGTATACGGGGTGACCAGTGAATGGTTGTTCCATTGATTGATATGTGGGGTTTAACGTCCCGAAATCACCATATGATTTTGAGAGACGCCGTAGGGGAGGGCTCCGGAAATAGCAACCACATGGGTGCACCCAAATCTGAGCACACTGGCCTACAACATTTCCGCCTCCATCTGAAATGCAGCCACCACAGCTGGGATTCGAACCCACGACCTGCGGGTCAGCAGCCGAGTACCTTAGCCACCGCGGCGGGGCAAATGGTTGTTCCAGCGACCACGGTTGTGCAGAGCGAGCACTCGGTGTTTTCAGACGCTGTCTGCGTCGGCGTGGCGATAGAAAGGGGCGCGTATCGTGAAGAGGGGGAGGGGACGCGCATGCGCAGTTAGGGGGAACGAGTTTGTCACCATCATACAGTTTCCTAATATGCACTTTGTGGTCGCAATAGGGTTTCCTAAATATCCTCTAGAGGGAACTCTTGCGCTAGTGTTTATGGAAGGTGCAACGTACATCGCTTCAGCGAGCATGGGAATGATGGGTAGTACACGGATTTGTCTAACCATCGTACATCTCGCTCCGTGTGTGTTCGTGTGGCTTGGAGCTGTTTTCTCACGAAACGAAAATCAGGAAATGTTCAGTTGTTGCACTTCACCACCTTATTATTTTAGCATTACTTTTTCGAATTGGGTCCCGAAGTTCAAAAAGGTTCGTTTTTTCTTTCGAAATAAAAAACAAAAAAACAAAACACAGTAACAAGTGAAGCCACAAGCGCGATCCACCATCCGCATGTGCGAAGAATAGGCAAATCCATGTACTACCCATCCAACGCCTCCAGCGCGCACCCATCATTCCCATGGTCACTGAACGATAACAGGGCCAGAGTCCCCTCTAGTTAATTTTAGAAAACTCTGGTTGTCGCCACAGGACTGAAGAACACAGCCTCCGGCATAACGTGCTTCACATCTAAAAAAAATGCCCCTAGCTCCCCGAAGGGAATCCTGAGGAAATGAGAATCCATTGCGTATACGTGAGAACCCTGCGTTAGAAGAATTATGCTTTACAGCGAAACCTGTTATGAGATCACAACGCGGGTCAAGCGCAGTTGCATGTTGTCCGCAACCGCCGCCGCCGCCGCCGCCGGTGTCCTTAGCCACATCGCGCGAAATTAGAAAAAAAGAAAACCTTGCACCAATGACACAGTCTGGCTTGAACCCTGGTCCGCTGGGTGCCAGCCCAATGTTCTACCCCTGAGTTACGCTGGTGCTTGTCACTTGTTGTCAAACTTGCCTTAGGCAGGCTTGATGTCGGGAAAGCAATCACGTTAATATGACTTTTAAAGCGTTTTACAACAGCGAAAGAACAACCAGTCATCGCACAATGCAATTAGCGTAACGAGCGGGCCATCCAATGCTCCAACTCATTACAAAAGCTTGTTCGTGTTTCCCTATTAACTGTGGCGCATACCCACTTTAGGAACATGGGGTACCCCACAGGGAGCAGTGTTATCATCGCTCCTTTTCAACGTTGCTATGATGCGCCTTCCGCGCGAATTGGCCAGGGTGGAAGGCACACAACACGCAGTATATGCCGACGATATTACAATCTGGACCACTGAAGGGAGCCTTGGTGAAATGCAGGAACGCCTTCAGCAGGCCGCATCCATAGTCGAGGCGTATGCCAACGATTGTGGACTTCAATGTGCTCCAAACAAATCAGAGCTTCTGCACGTTTGAGCGAAGTCAAGAGATAAGTCAGCCATACACATCTCCCTGTCTGGGCTTCCCATCAGATAGGTGGAGGAGCTCCGGATTCTGGGCCTCTTCATTCACCACAGACACAGACCGCACTCCACTATAGCGAAACTCAAGAGAATAGGCGAACAGGTAGGGCGCATGAACCACCGCGTTTCCAACAAGCGGGGTGGCCTGCGGGGCAGGGACGCGCTTCGGCTCGCCCATGCCTTCGTGACTAGCCGGATTCTCTACGCCGTCCCATACCTTCGCACTAACAAGCAAGAAGATGAAAGAATAGATGACATCATTCGTAAGGCTACTAAACGAGCTCTAGATCTCCCGGTGGCCACTTCCAACGCCAAACTGAGGGCGTTAGGTGTGCTAAACTCCTACCCGGAGTTGCGGGAGGCCCACCTTATGAATCAATATACGCGGCTCGTACAGACGGCTCCCGCGCGCCGCCTGCTGGACCGCTTACATATACAGCACACTTGCACTGCAGAGAAGGCCGAGCGTATTCCGGAACTGTGGCGGCATATGCTCTCGGTCTCTCCACTCTCCAGTAACATGGATAAGCACACGCACGAAAGCAGAAGACAGGTGCGGGCTCGGACGCTTGAGAGGCAACACGGCTCCCGACCTGGTGTATTCTACGTAGATATAGCAGGGCCTTCGCCCACGGGATTTTACACGGCCTGTGTAGTTCACCGGGAAAAGCATGTCAATGGGCTCTCGTTCCGAGCACAAAATCCAGAGCGCGCTGAGGAAGTCGCGATAGCGCTTGCTGCTGCGGACCCCAACTCGAAAGTTATCATCACGGACTCCCGGAAAGCATGTGCTCATTACTTGGTAGGAGAGATATCCCCCCTAGCCAGCCAAATTCTAAAACGGGCTCTCGCTGATCCAGCCCCGAAACGCATCGTATGGGATCCTGGCCATCAGGGCTTACGAGGTAATGAGGCCGCTGACGCGGCCGCCCGAGCGCTTACCCACCGGGCTCCTCACCTTGGATCTTATGACTCGGAGGCCAATACACCGCTGCTGCGGTTCAAAGAAATTCTGACCTATTATCGCGACACTCACCGCCTTTACCCGGCTCCTGCAAAGGGGCTGAGTAAAGCGGAAGAGCGAACTCTAAGGCGCCTGCAGACAGGTACTCTACTCTGTCCTGCAATCCTAAAACATTTCGATGCGAACACAGATGGGTGGTGCCCACACTGTGGGGAGACGTGTGATATCTTCCACATGGTATGGGCATGTCCGAAAAATCCCCACCTACCCCCTTCCCCTACCCTTCCCGAGAGGCATGGGAGACTGCCCTCCTCAACTGCTCATCACTAGAGTCTCAACGGGCTCTGGTGAGACGGGTGCGAGTAGGGGCCTCGTCATGCGGTGTCCCGGACTAAGGACACCGACCATGTAGCTGGGTCATGCTTTGGCCCCGTACCTCTCTTTCATAATAAATGTTTTTCATCATCATCACCCACTTCAGCCATAATTCCTCATCGTCGTCAGCCACTGCATGGACAATTGGCAAAAACTTCTTAACAAGTGTTTAGCAGATAGCACGCTTCTCAGAAGAATGACAAAAGATAGCATAGCCAATGCCAGCCTACTACCCAAAAGTTTATTATTATTATTGCCCTAGTGGGTACCAAGTAAGTGTGCTTGCAGTAGTTAACCAATGAGTGTTTTGAAAAGGCTCCGAAAGGCCGCTCGCTCTTCGAGCTTTCGCTGTGACTGTGCTGCGCCTACTGCGCAGGCCTGGCGTTTTTGTTTTTCTTTTCTTACGACATGCAGCCAATAGCGCCATTTGCCGCAGGCGGCGTTTTTCGGTCGCGAGAAACGCGGTATGGGTTTGACAGCTTTTCTTGGCATTGAAGCAAATGCTACACAGCCAAATCACGCGAATCCTGCTGCCAGTGAATGTAGTTCTACAATAGCACTCGTTTTATCAACGTGAGACACAAATAATCCTCCCTTATTTTCTACGTGGAGCTATTCAAAACAGGACGCAGCTCACTCTACTAAGATATTAGTGATTACTTTGATTTATTCGTTGTGACTTGACGTTTTTGAATGCATGAAAAAGTCCCACCTTTTTACGTGCACCTCAAACACTAGGCGGCGTCTGCGTCTACTTAAAACGCTGATGGTGCGCCCCCGTCATTTTTTACTGCTTTACGAAACGGGGGCCGACACGGACTACTTCACGTAGTGCTTACACGTGCAGAAGCTCCGCCTCCGTAGCTTTCCCTTCAGTGCCAAGAAAAGTTGTTGCCGAGTATAGCGTGCACGATAGAAAATACTATGAAGTGAACAAAACAAACAGCATTTTCGGCTCAGCATTGGCGTTTCACAGCGGCGTCTCGAGCAGACATTTCAGGATGTTCTGGAGGTGCGCGCAGCCAGCGAACGGTCGAGCGTGAGGCGCGAGCGGATGGGAAAGTGGAGCGCAGGGAGGAGAGTGAACGGTGAGAGACGGAGCGGCGAATCAGTGCACCTACCCTCTCCTATACTCACTATCGCATCACATGCTCCAGTTGCTAGGGGCGAGAATAAGCGTGTGCTCCCGCAGCTGTTGCTATGAAAGAGGGCAGTGGACGGATCCCGACGGATGCCTGACATAGCTTGACCAGGGCCGCGGGGTAAAAAACAAGGTATTATCCAGTCGCCATGGCTCGACTAACAAATGCATTCGCGTTTGAAAAAGCTGGCCACGATGTCCAGGTAGGACGGAGCCGGATTCTGGGCTGGAGAAGAATTATTGACGTGGTCGGATGACAGCGTTCGGGAGGCCAACATTGTCGGTGGTACCTCATCGGTGGTCAACGCCCGAAGGAGTTCGCAACTACACGTTTTCTGCCCCGGCACTTAGGGGACGCAGAGACTGCTACAACAGCCCGACACTTCTGGTCCGTCAGCAGCACCAATGCAGGTCGCCGGTGACTATCACTACCGCAAGAATGGCAAAAGGAAGTTCATATTCGGCCTTTGCCACGCAATGTGCACCCAATTCATCACAAAAATAGCGAGCTGCCAGAGCCAAAGTACATGACAAATATTCAGACAGTGAAGACGCCTTGTTAGTGGAAGCCACCGGACCCCTGCACAACCACGTCACGGCTGCCGTGGTGAACAAGCGAAAGGTCGTGGACTGCATTTCAGCTAGTGGGGTATACATCACATCCATGTAAGAGGCCGGCACAGCCTTAGCCATAGGTAACCAAAAAGCCACCTTTGTCATCACGGATTGCCATGTGGCATATCGCAATTTCGCCAAATGTCATGTCGGCCGGTTTGCACATTCAATTCTGCAACAGGCTGCAGCCCGTCGTCAGAAGGTCAGTCGATACAACTGGTATGGGTACCAGGGCACACAGGAGTTAAAGACAATGAAAGCGCTCATGCCTACACCCGTGATCTCTTACCCCAGACCTCCGTTGCTTCATCCACAGCGCACTTCTTTGCTGACCAGGACGATCCCCAGTCCCTCCTTTCGTACACTGACATCCCGCAACACACCAGGCTGAGTACACGCACTCTACCCTCCCCCCCTGACCCTAAATGAGATAAGGCATCGCAGGTCGCATGGAGATGACTACCATCATCAGCAGTTATAAATCCTGATGTATTGTCCGAAACTAACCCTTCGATGTACAATCCGCCGTGTAAAATCTGTCCACAGATGGCCACTCTATTTCATATGGTCTGGGAGTGCTAAAATTATCCCATTATATGGGCCAACCATAATCCTATAGAATAGTTGAGTGGGAGGTGACACTGTCCAGCTTTGGCCCAGTGCAGCAGCAAGCCCTTGTCGACCAAGCCTGGATGGTGGCAGGAGCCAACGGTCTTCCGGACTAGGAGGTCTAGCCACTACAGCGGCTAATTCATTATTAATAACTGTTTTATTCCCGCTCTGTCAGCAGTGGACAGCATCAGCGCCACAGCGGCTGCTTCTTCGATCATCAAACGTGTGAGCGCATCGTCTTTGTGAACTTTCTAAAAACTGCGAACTTTCTGTGAACTTTTTGTGAACTTTCTAAAGTCGAAGCGCTCCTCCTAATACAGACGAGTACGAGGAACGATGGTGCGCTCGCGGTTCGCGTTTAGCGGGCGCTGGCAGCGTGCAGTCACAGCCGAGCTGTGGATGAGTTAAGACCTGCGCCTTCATTGTTGGTCTCATATCTGAGGGGTTTCCGGGCAGTCGCTATGCTTTTATTTCGGTTTTTAGGGAATTTTTGTGTCGGAATATATGTTTGTGTGCCAGCCTGTTGCGTCCACTTCCTTGCTGCCCTAAGAAGCATCTCTGACACCACCCTACCAGCGTGCTTCACTAATTGACTTACAATGGCGACATGATTTCTTACGAAGTATGTTAGGAGAACGAGCTAATGGAGTGGTGTCAGGGATGCTTGTTAGGACAGCAAGGAAATGTACGCAATGGGCACGGCACGCAAACATATATTCGTACACAAACATGCACTCAACACCCGAATACAAAGCACAGCATGCACAATAAATTGCAGTGTCTTTAGAAAATTCACACAAACAACGTGCTCACTCATTTGGGGGTCGCCGAAGCAGCCGCGGTGGCATTGATGCTCTCATACGAGAAAGGCCAGGCGGGCTGTCACTGGGTCTGTGTCCGCTCAGAGCCAGAACGAGACCTGTCATTGCGAAGTCCCCCAGGTGTCGACATCCCACGAGGTAACTTCGACAATGTTGATCTCCCGAACGTTGTGGTCCGATCGAGACAACGTTTTTTCTCCGCCCCAGATTCACTCTCCACCTGCATGGCCAACGTGGCCTGTTATTCTTAGGGGGGAAACTCCTTACACCGTGGGTTGTACGTCCCGCGTCGTCGTCGTAGTAGTAGTGGCTAGTTACGTAGTAGTAGTAGCTAGTCGTAGTAGTAGTAGTAGCTAGTAGTAGTAGCTAGTAGCATGTCAATAAAAGCGGTGTCACAGCGTATCCACGGAGTGAATGATGATGAGTGGGGCGAAGCGTTTGTCAGTCCGCCCGTGCTTCCGTGCGTCCATCCGTCCATCCGTCCGTCCATGCGTTCATCCGTGCATTTGTTCGTTCATGCGTCAATCCATGCGACCGTCCATCTGTTCGTCCATTCGTGCGTCCGTCCATGCATCCGTCCGTCCATCCACCCGCCCACTTCGCCCTACTCGTCATCATTCACCTCGGGGGTATGCTCTGATTTTTTTTTTTGCACGCCTCACATAGACCTGTGAGGAAGGTATGTTCGAGATGGGCGAACCGCTTTTATTTCATCACGCCTGATTGCGCGTTTCTGCCACCGCTTCACTGTCGTCTTAAAGGTGTCGGGCAACTTCATCACACCGTCAATGTAAGCCAGGCTGACCGCGCTCGCTGCAAACCAAGGAGGTTCTTGGCTGCATTATCCCAACCACCACTATCATCTTGCGTTCTACCGTTTAGTAATTTTCTTTCAATTTTTGGTGTTGTTGTACATTTGGCTTGCTAAGCGAGAAGCAGTAGGTGGAGTCGCCATATGGGGTAACAACCTCTTTTATACATCATTCAAATAAAAAAAATGTTACTTTAAAAATCTTGTTCCATCATCCACTGAAAATTTACAGGAAGTTCAAAGCTCTGGCAAGCAAATGAGTGCAATGGCTACTGTGTAATGAATTAATATGTTTGCAATAGAGCTGCCCCGTGAGCGGGCTCCAAAACTAGGGTATCGCGGAGTTATTTGAACAGGCCTTCTATTATTCACGATGGCGAAAGCGTTTGCACGTGTCTTTCAAATCAGAGTTTACATAGCTATATGGCGATTGTAGCACACATTTGATGTTATTCTACTTTCGCAAGTGTGTCTCTGTCAGGTTTGAGGATGAGTTTGAACGAGCCCAGTGCGCCTTAAATAACGTAATTAAAAGACAACGTCATGTACCTCGTCGCGCTTCATATTACTTAAAGGCAACAGAAATGTGAGACAGGAAGAAAAAAAAAAAACAAAGACCAGTGCACTTCGGCCATGTTATAGCATTATTTCCCGCATACAACCTCGCACAAAGAAGCTCAAATGCGTACCTTGCTTCACGATGGTTTCGGGTTGTCCATTGAGCGGCACAATTGAATTAACCAGTACTTTTGTATTGCGAACACATCATATCCGCACGGTCTAAGATTTGTCTGGGTTTTGTCCATTGCGTCACAGGTTGCTTTATTCAATTAGCTTAACTACCTCTCGCTTAATCGATGGTAACTCGATAAAAAAAGTTACAGCATGAATCGGATGATGTCAGTTATGATTGGCGGTGTTAATAGTATTAGGGCAACCCGAAAAAGGTATTGCGAAAACGCGCCAAGCATGTGAACGCACTTGGTCGTACGCGAAAGCTTTTTTTTTATCAGCGGAGCTTATAATGTTCGATGTTTGGCGCTGGATCGTTCGCAGAAGCTCGTGCTGAATAGCGACCACTCGACACAGCTGCGCCTGGCTTCACCGAATGCACCGCCTGGCAACCGGTTGAATGAAGGAAAGGTGGGCGAGAAGAGAAGGGAAGTGAGGAGAACTGAAATAAGTAATGCGAAATATACTTTCTTGGCATCGCGGGATTTGAGCACGTATATCCGGGGCCTGACGGTGAGAACGTATCCGCTCGACCACCCACGCCCTCTATATAGATAGACAGTATACAGCAAGCAATGATTGGAGTCATATAAATAGAGTATAAATAGAAACGAAATAGAAACGAAAGTCCATCACTCAGAAAGCGTGGACTGCGTTGCTGGATTGAAAGACCCGCACTGCCGATGACCCGCGATCTACAGGTGATCTCAGCCGCAAGGTTCAGTTGTCGAGCTGCGCCATTTGTAAAGGAACAAACGATCTTGGGCCAGCTGTTGTATTCTGTATCTTCTTCCTCCTCTGCCTCAATAGCCTATATGCGCCTGTGCCAGAGGGCCGGTGTAGTGTTTCATCACAATATATATATATATATATATATATATATATATATATATATATATATATATATATATATGTATATATATATATATATATATATATATATATATATATATATATATATATATATATATATACATATACACCAGCTAGACACTAGCTAGACAAATTATGCGTCTAAACCCATCGCGATGAAGATAAACAATCGCTTTTTGCCCTTAAAATTCAATACTAGCTTGACAGTGCATGTTTTGCTAATGTTACCTGTCCATATGTTCACTCGTGTACGCATTTGCGGGCTTGATAAACAGGCATTGGTAAAAGCGCTCCCGTATAGTGACAACCAACGCAGGAACGCTGAAGCCTTGCTTGCTTTGGTGCTTCCGACTTGTTAACACTGACACTTCAACTCTCTGAGTCGGCCTGCACCTGGTTGAGTTCGAAGAGCACAGGGGAAAAAATAAGGCAGCTCAGCACTAGTGGCGCTAAGCCTAAAGGAAGAGCCGAGTTGGGGGGGGGGGTGGGGGGGGGGGCTCTCCTTGGTTCTCTTTGTCTTCTGTTTTTTTCTTCTTTTTATTCTGGTTTATTATACCTTTTTTGTTAGGTACTCCTTTCTACCTCTTTCTTAGTCACTCTATTGCTCTGTCTTTCACCGCGTCTTTCTTTCTGTTTCTTTCCTTCCTTTCTTTCTAAATACTTATCGCTTCCTCTTCCTTTTTGTGAAATTCCTTCTCTTCGTGTTCTATTTCTTCTTGGTGTCTTTCTCTTTCCCTTCGTATTCTCTTTCTGTCGTACACCGTACTTTTTTTCTATCTTCTTTTTCGTCTCCATTTTTTTGTATTTCTTTTTTTTTATCTTTTGAGGTCTTTCTTCTATTTATTTCTCACACGCTCATTAAGGCCCAGGACCTGACCTTTCACACCCTGGCTGTCCAAAGGGCCCGCTCGAGAGCGGTCAGGGTAAACTCGGCCATTCCTGAGTGGGCCTAGCCAGGTGACGTCGAGTTGACGTGCGCCTACTCTGTACCTCATAAAGTTGTTTCGCTCGCTCGTTCCTTTTCTTTCTATCGGTTTTCTTTTCGCGCACTCTCTTTCTCGCGTTTCCCTTCACCGAGCACAGTTTTCGTTTATCGCTCGCACCTGCTGTACTCGGTAGTTGGGCTCGCCCTGTTGTCTCACTGCTTTCCCGCCTGAGGAGTTTTGCACGATGGAGCAGAAAACGACAAAAACTTGAGCAGCTCCATTGTTAAAAGCGGTGTGTTTGTTAGAAAAAGTCACTAAGCCTAAAGCGGACGCCCCATCACGCTGCCATTATCACGTCCGACACGCTCTTCCGAAGCCAGCGCTAAGTTTTTGTTTCCGCGGCTGGCATGTGAACACGCACGACAACGTCCCATGTTAAATACGTGTCTGAATACTAAACCAGTGTAAATATGCGCCGCTGAAGCGAAACGTGCAGCAGATACCAAGCTAAAGCATATACGAAGATGTTCATTTGCCTTAGTCTCCTCAAAGACAAACGCCATCTCCTTTTTCATCTGAGTCGATTCTATATATCCATCCCCCGAAAACTTTCCGCACCTAGCGTGGATTTGGGCTCTTTCAGTGATCGAAGACATTGAAAGCTAAGTCGTCACAGGACGTAATGATAAGTGAGATCACAACGTCATCATGACGGCATGCTAATTTATTAAAGTTTGCCGATCTGCGTTACCATAATGACATGACTCCTGCATAACTTCTGTCGATGCTGGTGCCACCGACAGTCACTTCGCGCCTTCCGTGCGGCGTTCAAGGCTTTCGCTTTAATTTTTGGGACAGTAATGAAGGCCGAGAGCTTTATTTCGGCTACATCTCGAGCACCACTGCGATGTCACACCTGTTACACCGTTGGCAGCACTCCTGATGACGCCAGCTTTAAGAGGAACCTCCAAGGAAATGCTGTAGTTGTTGTGGCCCGCGCTGCATCTTTTGGAGTAACCGCAAATATCTTTACGTTTAAAAGTCTGCCAGTGTATATATATACTGACTCCGTGTTTACGTTATCTTTCTTTGTACAGACAATTATCTCTGGGCAGTTCTAGTAGTAAGATACAGAGAAGGAACAAAAGAGAAGCGCGGATATGAACCATACTATAAGTCTAGACTGCTGCCCTGCAAATGGGAAGGGATGTGAAGGCGCAAGCGAGAAAGAAAACCATCAGTGCCCACCTTCTACAGTGGACACACAGTGCAGACACTATCGACTGGTGCTTATCACAGAAATTTCAACATTTCTTTCTTTCTACTTACGATACGCAGGGCTTTGGTGGGGACTGCCGGTGGCAGCGTCGGAGGCAGTTTGTCCCGAGGGTCATTTTCCCTGCAAGACGGGCAAGGACTGCGTGCGGCGACAGTTCATTTGCGACGGCAGGGCTGACTGTCCCGACAGCTCCGACGAGCTGAGCTGCGGTAAGTCGGCTAGAATAAAAACATGCTGGCCAGCTAGAAGGATGACTTTTACTAACAGATCGATTCATGTCTTACATGCTGTGAACTTGAGACGTAATATGTCGTGGGGCAAAGAGAAGAAAAAAAAAAGAGTGTCAAAATAGAGAGGTCATATACTTTTGTAACCGCCATTTGGATGACCTTCCGTCTGATCAACCGTGGTGTGGTTGATAGGACCGTGGGGATCATAATGATGGCCCAAGGTTGAATGCACCTGCTTCCCCTTTTTCTTTTGTCGAATCCGAAAAGATGCAAGCTTCGTAACAGATGCAAACACAAAGTGATCAACGCGTTTCTCAGAACAACTTGAATTTCGCTCCGGGTTTTTCGTTAAAGGCGAGAAGAGAGCAGATCTTCGAAGGCAACATCAACGTTCATAAGCCATCGCTATCGTCAGAAACGAGCGTCGCCATGCACCTGAAATAATCGAAGGGCCGATTGAGCAAAAGTATGGGACAGACATAACACCCCCTTGAGCGATTAGAGAAGGCGGTATGTGGCCGGGTAGCTGTGAGAAAAAAAAAGCACGTTTAACAGCCGTATTGTTAGAACAGCTTAAAGTTCGTGTGCTGTAAAAATTAGTTCGCCTGATTTAGTGTCTACCCTATCCTTGAGATCCCCATGAGGTACAGTGTGAACTAAGTGATTACGGAAGTGTCTACGTGTTCTGCGACATACACATACTAACGAGAAAAACTGAAGCTAGAAGAACGTTGTACTCAAAGATTTGGCATAGAGCGTTGTAGGAGCTTGACTCTCCTACGTCACCGCGAATAGTCGGCACACTAGTCGCTCACGCATCTGCCAGTGCTTCTTTTTTTTATAGCATATAATGCTTTCTTTTTATTTTCTTTAAAGAAAGTTTGCCAGTTGAACAAGCGCTCCACCCTGCAGCTCACGTTTTCCCTTCAACGTTTCGCGCATTGGCTAGGAGTGATGTTAACGTCTTTTTCTGTTTTTTTTTTCGGCAAAGCCGCCAGGGCGTTTCCGAAAAGTATCTGAACGATTATGATGATGACGATGATAATTTTTTTCTGAGCCTAGTTTTTCACTTCATAAAGTGAGTGAAGAGATCATTTTTTATTTAAACAATAATTTAGAACAATTTCTGTTGTGGCAAATTAAGTTGCACTGCACTGCTACATAATGGCTACATCTGTGTGAACCGTTGGATAGCTGTAGTCCACCTGTTTGCGCTAAACCGTCAGCCGTGAGCTGTTCGCCACTTTGCCCATATCTAACTTGAAAAGGATGAGTGCTCGAAACGAACACATTGCACGCTAAAGATCACAGCGCGACAAGGAGCTTCGTCCAGTACGCATTAGCCGAGCTTATTGGAGTTCATTGCGATCGTTCCACTGCTATGACAGTTCCCCAGTCTTCTATATCTGCTTTAAGAATGGTCGATATATAATTTCGAAAGTCCCCCCAAAAGTCGCTAAGGCTCCAAGGGGATAGAATTGTCGCTAGCACGACTGAAAAGACGTTAAAATGAGCAGCTTTCTCGCTAACTTAACACCACTGCTGGCCATTGACTGTATGTCCAAGAAAATGCTTCGGAAAAAACGGACTCAGCTTCCTCCTTTAATTACTATGTGCCGTTGCCCGGTTTTTCAAAAATGCATCTCAAGTACCAGGAAGAGAGTGGCTTAATTTGGTGACGAACAACCAGAAGCATTACATAATATAATGCGATGCAATCGCCTTTACCGATAGAGCTAATAAACATACGTATTCTAAATGATGCACGGAAGGAAGGGCTCCATAAAAATGCAGTCCGCACATACAAATAACAGAAGGCACTTTTAAAAGAAATGGTCAAAAGTGTTTTAACAACCTTCGGAAGGGGTATCATAGTCACACCTGCATTTTAGAGGATAATGACCACTCTGTGACAAAAATAGACGTCAGTCATTAAAAGTATTGAGCACTGCAAAAAAGGGGCGCCTTTGTGCACACTCTAGCGAAAATGACAGCATGGGCTACTCTTTTCAATGTATCCTATCTTGACACATGTAAGGGTCTGTTTACATACAGATGTTAACTCTTTCTTGAGTGCCACGACTCCATGACTAGAGTATATAATCTTCAAACAAAGTTTTCGCCTATTCCTTTATAGGGAGATAAACGTGCCAATAAATGACATAAGTTTACAGGGCACGTTTCCTTGTCAGACAAAGCCCGCATAGGAACAAACTCATACTGAAATCAAGGAATATATAAATGCCATTAACTGTATTGTTTTAAATGGATTGTAGCGATTTCGATATAGCTGTGCAAAATATAGATGTTAAGAGAGTAAACTAGACGAAAAGACAACTAGCTGCCGGCAGGAGCTACAACCTTCGAGTTCTCTCCCTTAAATCCAAAGGTCGCCGGTTCAATCTCGGCCGGCAGCAAGTAGTGTTTCGGTCCTGTTTACTTTCTACACGACTGTATCATAGTTAGTGAAATTCGTTTAGAACAGTACACTTAACGTCGCCTTTAATTTTCTTGCCCTCGCTGTCCATTGGTTTTCATTATAGTACGTGCCAAGTGACAAATAAAGAAAGAGTAAGAGGAACTGTCTTTATTCATTTTTTAGTGTGTACAGTACTATAAGGCTGTCACACAGTGTGCCGTATCATTTCATGTTCACTTCTGTGGTCACTGTCATTATTGTCGCTAAGAATAATGCGTAAGTTTAAAAAAAAATTTAGAGTTCACATTCAAAAGCTTTTTCGTTAAACTCGGTCTCACGTTCTTGCACAGGAGACGAGCATATCCGGGAGTTCTTCGAAAATTATTTTCAGAAGAGACTCGATGAAGACCGGGAGAAAAGGAGTAAGAAATGCGGTAAGGAATAGTCAAGAAGCCAGAAATTTTGAATATTGTTGCTGAGCGTCCGAAAGAAAGCGTTTCAAATTACCCCCCCCCCCCCCCCTGTGTGTTTGTGTGTGTTTTGCGTCCCTCCCTTGCTCTCTGAATATTCGCTTCCTCGTCCTGTATTTCCCCACCATTTTCCCAATTCGTAGTTGCAAACCAGATATTTGTTTTTCCGGTTAACCTGCCTGCCTTTCCACATTATCTCTCTCTCTCTCTCTGTCTGTGTGCATGTCGCAACGATAAAAATGTACGTTACTATACAAAAGTATTGCAACAATGCGTAGAGTCGCAGTTATCTTTTCAAAAACCATGTCGGAACTTCCTAATCTACTTACCGGCTTAAGTCTTTATAGAGGAACTCCGGCGAATGGTCCAGCATATTGAGGTAATTCCGTTTTGAAATAGCATTAATAGTCCTGTAACAGCTCGGCCCGTTCATTTTACTGAGAGAATTGTCAATAACTTTAAGTGAGCAAAAAAAACAGTGAGTCAAAACCGAGACCGAAACAGGCAACTGCTCTGGGCTGGGTAGACGATGACGTCACGACACGCCAGGGTGTGAACAGAGCGCACGTGCTTCTTCTATCACGCGAAAGGCAAGTTGGGGATTTTACCCGGCGCAAAACCAAGCTGTTCCGGCTCATCTAAACTTACCAGTGAGCAGTTCAGCGATGAGCGCAGCTATATTCAGGGAACAAAACCGAACTGCGCTCACTTCGTCGTCGCCTCGTAGAAGAAAGCGCGCGCTGCCTCCATCTGCTAAGTAAAGCTGGGTTTTGGATAATAGTAGGCTTTTACGTCACATACAGAGGCTGACGCGCGTTTAAAGTGTGATTCCACAGTTGGCTACCAATATTTTAGTACGCTTTTTTAAAGTAAATGACTTACCGTTGCATAATTCTATACATATCATGACGATACCGATAGGAACACATGTTTAAAGTACTATCGAAATCGGTGAATACCGAGAAATCACCGTATACGTACCCTTTAAAGATTCTATCGCAACTTGTCCATTGAGCACCATAAAACTGCCAAACACATTAGTTGTAGACGTTCTGTATAGAAATTTTTATTGCTAGTATAATAACGTTGATGTTATAACGAATTATTAATAAATATTTTGAAAATTGTCGCAATAATAATAATAGGGTTGGATGCCCCAACAACCTTGCCACCGTACGAAATGAAAAAGGAAAAATCTACTCTATAGAAAAAAAAAAACTCATGAATATCTTCAACCTTGTCTACGTTGCTTAGTAACACCGATAATTGTGTTGCATAATGAGACTAATTTCTTGCGAAGAAGTGGATAGACTTGGGCTCGTTAGTATTGCAATTTTGAAAAAAAATATACTTTCTCAGCGCACAGGGAAACTTTCAGAAAGAAGAGAGAAAAGACAGTGTGCTATGTCCTATCTGCCTTCTTTCTGAAACGTTACCTGCGTAGTAGGAAAGTAAACTTTTTTTTTAAAAGTACAGACTAATTTCATTGTGCAAGGCATAAAATCTTTGACAAAGCGGGAGTAGGTTTTTTCAGAGGGCGCACACAGAGATTGCATCGTACTAAGGAATTAGAAGTGAAATAATTTCAGTATATTCCAAAGTTACTTTGTGCCTCTTAGCCAGCGGTTCCGAATTTCTTAATAACAATCTCAAAGCATTGATACTTAAACTGCTAGCGAGAGGAATTAGCATGTTTTGTTGAAATCACTGGAACTTACTTTAGAACAATTAGCCCGGCTGATGTCCGTATATGTTTGCCACTTGGCTTACACAAAAGCTACTATTTTGTTCACAAAATGTTTTTTTTTTTTGGGGGGGGGGGGGGCGAAGAAGGTGAGCTGAGGGAAACTGATATTGAAAAGTCATTGAGAGGAAATATTGTGAAATGTTGTGTAGTCGCGAAATTCATTAGACTCATTTTGTCGGTTGAAGCGAGAAAGTAATCATAAGTTTATAGATCACAAAACGGCTGCACGCATTAGAGGGACGGACAAGAAACCTATGCATAGGCTTGACTAAAGGCCTGTGCCTGATCCATAAGGCTTGGAAGCTTGGTAAGCATATTTGGAAGAAAAAGAAAAATACGAATAAAATTAGGTTATTTACCTACCACTCATAGTAAAAAAATATGTATTAATTACCGACACACAGCTGGAAGTGTCTTTAGATCGATTAACGCAGAGGAATGAAGAGGCGCGAAGGCATATGTGCTGACTACATTGATTAGACTAATTTGGTTTATCAATATATTGAATATCCCCCTCCTCCATTCCCACAAAAACATTTATTTATTTATTTATTTATTAAATTTTACTTTACGGGCCCTAAAGTACTGAATAAAGAGGGTTAGTGAGTAAACTTACAATGAACAACGCTACAACGCAGGTAATAACAACAACAAAACACTTCGAAAAAAATTAACAATGCAATCAGTCATCGTAATTCGACAGTACGCAAAGAGCAGATCACAGCACGTTAATCAAAAGATAGCGTAACACTTCGCGAAATAAAGGAGCTTGAAAGTTGAACAATAAAGGTACATGTACCAACTGGGTGTATGTGTCAGTACTCGATGCAGAGCCGAAACATCCTCGAGTACGAGGTGTCACTGAAATTAACGTTTCGACATAATATTGCTTCTTCGAGGCAACAACTCCCCTCACTCAAGAATTTGTCATCTTTTCAAGACCCCATGTTCTACCTCCTGAGCTTCTTCCTTGTTTGAGTCTCATTGAAATGGCTCAATGGGCCGCTAAGCGGACAGCTACAGGCTTCAACTACGCTATATTGTAAAATCTAAAGCAGGGCCCCACCCCCAATAGGCGAAAGATAATTAAGCAAGAATTACTTAGCCCAAGAAAAGCGCAGCATACAAAAATAAGGTACACAAGAACAAGCGCTACTTAAAAACTGTTTCTCACACTAATTAAGTTTTTTCCAGTATGCACCAACTAAGTCTTCAAACATTCTCATTAAAGAGAAAAAATTTAGACGAATGGGGGGGGGGGGGAGGCTGAGTCGGTCGCGGCCCAACTATTCAAAATGACGGCGGAAAAGCTTCTAAGGAAAATGATCACCTGGGCTTCTAATGAAATGTTTTGTTGAATATACGCACGCATTTATTGTTTTGCTGAATCAAAAGCAGTCTGTTTGTGAAATTTCATGTGTTAAAACGTGGTTTGAAAGGTGCTCATCAAGTGCGCCGACAATTTATGGCAAATGAGAAAGCAATCTCAAGGCACCTCACGGAAAAAGTATTACAAAGTTGTGCAAAGAATAAAGGAGAATTACAACAACTTCAGTTCATAAGAACTGCTCTGCTTGAATATTTAGTAAAATCCATGTTTAAAAAAAATGGAGGGAGCACAGGTGTGTGTGCTTGCTGTGTCGTTGGCGCGTATTTCAAAACTCCCGAAAAGAGAAAAGGAGGTGGTTTCTCAAGATTTTACGGTAACTCTGACGAAACCGACGATAGAGAAAGCATTGCCAAGACAAACTCAAAGTTTAAAAATGGGGCAGTTCACGCTGTTAAAACAAAGATGGTGGCCGAGGCTGCTCGTAATTAAATCTGGAAGGCCGTCTTTTCGCAGTAAAAGATAGTTGCGCGTTCTTAGACGTCCAATATTAGCTAACGTTAGTTTCTAGTTATTCCTGACACAAAATCAGTTAAGGAATTAGAGTTATTGCGTGTTTTTTTTGCGGTTCTTTCGTTGTCAACTTGGCGTGGCGTCGTGCGACGCTGACGTCTATCAGACGCGTTTTATTAGTGATTCCGCCTCAAGGTCGCCTTCTTAGCTGCCAAAGTAGGCTCTGGACAATGCTGGCCGGAAGTGGAACACACCCTCGCAACACCAGTAGCGAGACACTTCCCGTCTCACGTTTTCGCTTCGGCTTTCTTTTGGGCCAGCTCCTGGGAACCGAGCTAACCGAACGACGCTGCGTATTGACAGTGATGGCTAGCCCAATTTCACGCGCATTTAGTGTCCCCGCATTTGCGCCAATGTCGAGTTTGTAATAAGGGCCCCGTCTGAAGCAATATGAGACCCAGGCTTTCGTCGAAGCTCTCCTCCTACGCGTGGCTCTGACGTTATCTTTTAGCTTCGACTGAAACAAGCTGCTTAGTGTAGGCGGGAGCGAAAATGGGCCATGACGCATCGCCCGTCTTTTTTTCACACTTCGTAAACAGGCTTAGGAGAATTACGGATGAATAATTCGACAAAGAAGGACTGTTGCAAGAACGAAAATTCAGATGCCCCTTTTCAATACGACGAAATGGAGGTCACCAAAGATTCGCGTTGCGTTGGTGACGTGCTTTCTTTCTTTCTTTCTTTCTTTCTTTCTTTCTTTCTTTCTTTCTTTCTTTCTTTCTTTCTTTCTATCTATCTATCTATCTATCTATCTATCTTTCTTTCTTTCTTTCTTTCTTATTTTCTTCCTTTCTTCCTTTCTTCCTTTCTTCCTTTCTTCCTTCCTTCCTTTCTTTCTTTCTTTCTTTCTTTCTTTCTTTCTTTCTTTCTTTCTTTCTTTGAGCAGCATTGCACACTGCTCCTTCCGTCATACCGGGATTCGAACCTTTCATGCACGCGCACAGCAATGCAACACTTCCGTTGCTATATGCGACAACGACGACTGTTGTGTAAGTCTGTTCAGGCAAGAATGAAGGGTGGTAAATTAAAGCGACAAGTTCCGTCGATAACCTTGAAGAATATTTAGATTTGCCCTGCCAAAAACAGCTGATCACCGCAATCCCCGTGATCGAGAGAGAACTATTATAGGATGACCCAGACGAATACGTATGGCACTGACGCACATTTGAAGTCCGCATGCTTTAATGCAAGCCGACTCTAAATCATTCACGAAGACGTTGGGATCTGTTCATAAAGACGAGAGTCTTTCTTGGATACTACAACGCAGAAATATCTCTCTGTCTGTTCCTCGATTAAGCAATATGGCGAAAGTGCAAGCCCAAGCTCAATGCCCAGTAATCTTGATCTGGTGTCTGCGTTCATACTTGTGAACAATGTTACAATGTCCATCAACAAGCAAATATTACGAATATCCGAGGCGCGACATCAATACGTAAGGGTTAAGTGGCGCGCTTTTTACTAGAAAACACACAAATGCATAATTCAGCGGACTCTAGTATTTCTTACGCTGCGCTGACATTGCGACTATATGCACGAATAAAGCGGGTGTTAGGCGTCTTACGCTCCACTAAGACAATACGGTGCTGCCACCTACCTGTGGCTCTGTGTTCTACACAAGATTGTGTTTCCTTACATTACTGTCAGATGGCGCCCATATCTCACGCAGAGCTTCCAGAGAGAACGCTATCGTCTTTCCATGACATTTGCAGCGTAGCACGCAGATATACTGCACTTTTTTTTAAGGGCTTCGCTTAAAACGTTTTGCAGAAAGCGTGAGAGTATGGCTTCTCTCTCAAGAAATTCCTATCCCCTCTTTTTTATGTCCTTGTTATTTTTCTAGCCCCCTTTCGATAGCATTGAGCTACAACCCCTAAATGATTTCAGAAGACAGTGCCATTTTTCACTTCCTGGCAGCAGTCTTCGTAGCGTTCCACGAGTCCCGTATTTCACAGAAAGGTTTAGAGTCAGTCATATGATCAGTTATTGTAGAACGGTGGCTCAAAGTGCGCGGCGCGATATACCTTTTGTATTGCGCATTCAATAAAGGCAGCCATACCATGCCGTATTCTCTCGACAAATACCATTCATTGTATTTAGCATTGTGTAGTCGCGCGAGACCTTCTTCGAATGCACTATACTGCGCATTCAATTTCGACAGTATCACTTAAACTTTCAATGGAATGCAGTATGTAGTCCCTTTGATGCGACACTAAGTAAGCTGAGTCCCTGTGAACTTAACGTTGTTGTTGATGCCGCTTTTCTACTGCATTCTTTTTCGCATTATCACTGCGGAAATGAGAACTGCAAGGCATACCGAGGGATGCGTGGTGTATTGCTCTACACTTGTTTTTCCGATTTCCAGATTGGGTCTTCCCGGGATGCCGATGCCTGGAACGAAGCTTTTATTGCGAACATACAGGCCTCACTGAGCTGCCAGCGACGGTGCCAACAGATGCTATTGATCTGTGAGTATTTCATTCCTTCCTTGAAAAAAAAAAGTGGACGTAGTATTCTTACAGAAAATAAGTCATGGATACTAGGGTCGGTATATAGAATTCAAAAAGCGTGTCATTCTTAAAAAGCTCTTTGTCAGTGGACGGAACGATTTGCTAATTATATGTCTAGAACCAGCATTGGCTAAAACTTTGTCTCACTGAGTTCTTCATCGTGAAATATTTAATATACGGGACCACAACAATCACTTCACGCATTCGTAATGCGCGATGATTTCAAAGGAAGCGAAAGGCATTGAAAAGCGCACGGTTTTGTCAGCACGCGTAAATTGACTTAGCTCTAGTCTTCATCAGGTACTGGTACCTGCCACAGTGATCTAGTATATAAGGCATGCACTCGGCTGCTGACTCGCAGGTCGCGGGATCGGCTACCGGCCATGACGGCCGCATTTTCAAAGGAAGCAAAAATGCTTGACAACCGCGTGCATATAATTAGGCGCATGTTAAAGAACCACAGGTGGTCGAAATATCCGTAGCTTTCCACTATGGCGTCTTTCATAATGATACGGTGGTTTTGGAGTGTTAAAACCTGACATATTATTATTATTATTATTATTATTATTATTATTATTAATATTATTATTATTATTATTATTATTATTATTATTATTATTATTATTATTATTATTATTATTATTATTATTATTATTATTATTATTATTATTTTATCAGGTCCTGCTGAAGTGTTGGCTATATCCAGGAAACCAGACATAGAATGTCGGCTCTACTGGCTATATGCAGCACTTCAAGCAGAACCTGATTAATGTAATCGCATACGCTAATCCTTGCACTTCAAAGTGAAACCTCGGAAAATGCGCCAGCAATAGTTCACGTCTTCTTTTGAAAACGTTGTAAATGGCGTCTCTAATAGCACGTATGTCATACCGCCACTTCGCTCTGTACTCAGGATACAGCGCTGATACGTTACAAAACTCGCCCTTCAGAGATGGAACAACTACAACAAAAAGAGATGAAAAACACGAAAGGAAGCATCCTCATGTTATACCCTACCCACGCCTTCTTCTCGTGATTTTATAACTTTGACGTTGTAGAAAAGTGATGCCGACAACGTTGCGTGTGTACAGAAAGACTCAATGCACACACACACGGTCTGGAAATTCTAAGAAAACATTCGGTTAAAAAAAAATTTGAGCCTCTCTGGACATGGCGTCTGTATTCGGCGAAACTGCACAGTACATGTTAGTGCGTCGACGAATTGAAAAAAGTAAATTCAAGGCATCATGGCTGATTCTAAACCAGCCGCGGAGGTAACATCTTGATGGAGATTAAATGCTTGAGACCTGTATACAGTGCAATTTCAATGCATGTTAGTGAATATACATTGTCTTAATTACTGGATCTTTCAACTACGGCCTTCCTCATAATCATGCTATAGTTTTGTGACATAAAATCTCAACAATTATCAAGTCTTCATGCTCAACCAGTAGAAATATTCAGGTTTTTCTCATGCCTCGTAGTGCTTAAACATTTGACGCGGAGTGTAGCTGCAGTGTAATTGTTGACAATTATTCATCAATGAGCAACCTTTGATGATAGGTACATACATCACAGTCTGCTCCACAGGTTTATGCCACCGAACTCGAATGGTTCAAGACGCTCATTGCAAACGGCTACTAAATGGCAGTGTAAAGATACCATGTGCGCCAGAGACACACAGGTTAGAGACGG
The DNA here is from genome assembly GCF_043290135.1 of Rhipicephalus microplus. Classification (NCBI taxonomy): domain Eukaryota; kingdom Metazoa; phylum Arthropoda; class Arachnida; order Ixodida; family Ixodidae; genus Rhipicephalus; species Rhipicephalus microplus. The sequence continues at coordinate 39,855,105 of NC_134704.1, read as the reverse complement.
CGGCCGGCATCATTTAATCAAGAGTTGTGATCTTCCACGTAATAGGAAGAATCCTACAGTTGTTCTTTCTTAGTTTTTTTCTCTTTCTTTCGTTTCTCCAGCTTTCTATTAGTCGTGTCAGTCATTGCTTTCTGTAAAATTTAATTTTTGTTTGTCAACCATAGGCTACTCGGTGTTGCTAATATCTAAAGATGTATGCGATGGCAGCACTTATAAACCCTTTTATCCTCCTGGTTCAAAAAGAATAAAGATTACGTAAAATAGAGTGTCAAACTTATGCTGAACCACACAAGGGCGTTGCATATAAAGAGCCCGGACCAATTCAGAGAAACCTTGTTGCTATTTTAGATGCGAAGCAGTTCTTTGACTCATGTGTCTATATAACGCTGTACGTACGTACGTGCGTCCGTACGAACGCAGTGCAACAAGTTTCCTTTGCCTCAGGTGTTGGAGCGATGCCCCAGTAGTTTACGCTGCAGCTTCACTTTGACGCCACGTTCCCCTTGCACGCTTCTCTCAGAGGTGCGCGCTGACGTCCTTTTCTCCCCCACTCGCAGCACGCTCGCCGCAGCGCCCGCAGCTGCCGGCTTCTCCGCCAGCTCGCAACACACTTCTCTCTCGCTTCAATCTTTCCACCGCCTGCTACGTTCGACTACTCGCCGAGTGCAAACACACTTTCGGCTCGTTTATCTGCGATGAAACTTACACAAAACCCAACCCACCTCCCGTGTCTTCGCCGTTCAAACTAACGCTTATTTGAGTAAATGCTATAGTTTTTCTTCAAACCGTTCTTCCAGCATCCGCATGGATGCCCCTTTCAACCTGGTCAACGCCGTGCGCACCGCTGCTGC